>NW_015091083.1:3412549-3491207 GCF_001431845.1 Calidris pugnax | reverse complement strand
ATCTTTATAATACCTCACTTTAGCCACTCCAGCTTATGCAGACTGTTAATTCATATTTTGAGAAAAATAGTCTTTTCTTTCTTATCCTCAGTATCTTGGTGCTCCCACAGACACATGTCCCCTTCAGAAGCAGGATGTAAGAATTCTGTTTTCCTCCCATATTCCAGTAAAATAAGCCCACAGGGCCATAGAAGGGAGGTGCAGGGGCAGATAATGCTGCCACGCAGAACTGGCACTTCACAGCTTGCGTTTCCACTCTCACTGCATCTCCTGTACGATCCCTCTGTGTTTGTAAAATGTGTTGGAGAGGTTGCGGGGACAGTGTGTGACACAATACCTGTGTGCTGGCCATGGGAAAACAGAGCAATGGTGACGAGGGGTGCCTGCTGTTCCCACGGAGGATCTCCTCCCAGTATTAAGATCGGTGCCTGGGAGCCGTCTGCCAGACTTGCTTCATCAGGCAACAGCTCCTGGTGTATTGACTTCGTGCTGTGATTTTCCACTGCAGGATCTGCCAGAGACAGTGTTGAAGAAGAGGCAGGCACCACACTTAGCACAAAAGAGCAGCAGACAGCTTGCTCCCTGCCTACATCCGTGCTGCGCTGCGCCATTTGTTACGTGGCCCCTTCTCATCCCTCCCCCCTCCATCCACCAAGTCCTACTCTCCTAATCCTGCTCTCGTCGCCGCCAGCAACACCAAACAGATTTTCCCTATTACGCTCGTTTTTCACGTTTCCTCTCTGCACCAGATCTTTTTCACAGCCTCCCACTCTCCCTCCTGCAGACTAACATTTCATCCCTCCCACCCACCCAAGCCATTTGTTCATGCAGGAGGTGGACGCTGCCAGCTCGGCTGTAGCACCCGCTCCACCAGCAGGTCCTGCTCTCCTCCTTCCCAAGAAACAGAGTCAGGGAGACAACAGGGCTCCTCGCCTCCTGCAGAGCACCTCGAGGGCACTCACAGCAGAGAAGGGAAGGCTGGACAGAAACACAGGACTACAGACCATTGAGCTATTCCCACTCAGTGTGACGGGCCGTGTGTGGATATAAATGAGCCTAAGGTGCATCTCGGGAGCAATTAATGACCAGGTTTGTTAGCCATTGACACAGCTGACACAGCTAATGACCATGGGGACAGGACTCACAGCTGTGCTTGTGGTGATCCCAGGTTTGGGTGACCTGATTGTTCCCTGGCTGGGAATGCCCCATTTCATTGATTGCACCAGGGCCATGTCATTGGCTACAGCCCAACAGCCTCCAAGTGCTCCAAGAGTTCCAAGGACTTGGGGGTGTTGGTTGATGAGAAGCTCAACATGAGCTGGCAATGTGCACTCACAGCCCAGAAAGCCAACTGCGTCCTGGGCTGCATCAAAAGCAGCTTGGCCAGTAGGTCAAGGAAGGTGATTCTGCCCCTCTCTCCACTCTGATGAGACCCCACAGAATACTGCATCCAGCTTTGGAGTCCTCAGCACAGGAAAGACATGGACCTGTTGGAGCAGGTCCAGAGGAGAGCCATGAAGATGATCAGAGGGCTGGACCACCTCTCCTATGAGGACAGGCTGAGAGAGCTGGGGTTGTTCACCATCATCCAAGGCTGTACTCGAAGGAAGGGAACCAAAGCTCCCCTCATTCCTGCCCCACATCCTTCAGCCCCCTTACAAATGGGAGTCAAGGGAGAAACTTCTCATTTGCACTTCAGGCAAGTGTAATCTGATGGCTCTTGTTCAATGTGAAGAAAGACATGGGTCAACATAGCCTTTAGCCTTGCAAAGACAGCAGCGTTTGTTGCTTGTAACACAGCTACCTGCTTTGTGTTAAACAGTGCAGGCCTGAGTTCTCTGCGCTCATCAGGCTTTCCTTGGACTTGTCTCCTGGCCTGCCATGGCTTTTGGTTTAGCTTCTTTGTTTGTAACGGTAATTATTCTGCAATCAGGTGCTTTTACCTGATTAATTTTTGATTAATTTTACTTTTTCTGGAGCTTTATACAATTGTATGGTGAAACATTTACACATAGTTACACATATAGATATTTCTGTGACCAGGAGATATTAAGAACAAGTAGTTATTCTGCATAGAGTGAAGTGCTTATGGCCCTGAAATGGAAAATGAAGGAGCACAAGCATGGCAGGATGATAGCAGGGGACTTGAGAGTACAGGCACAGGATGACACTGGAGGCCTCAGGACCATAATCAGCTCTCCAGCACTCAGAATCATAGAATCAGAGAATCATCTAGGTTGGAAGGGACCTTTAATATCATCTAGTCCAACCATCAACCTAACTCTGACAAAAAAAACATTGCTAAACCATGTCCCCCAGCACCATGTCAACCCGTCTTTTGAATACCTCCAGGGATGGTGCCTCAACCACCTCCCTGGGCAGCCCATTCCAATGCTTGATAACCCTTTCAGTGTAAAAAATTTTCCTTATATCCAACCTGAACCTCCCCTGGTGCAACTTGAGGCCGTTTCCTCTAGTCCTGTCGCCTGTGACTTGGGAGAAGAGACTGACCCCCACTTCTCTACAACCTCCTTTCAGGTACTGGTCATCACAGGATTGCAGCTTTGGGAGCTGGGTAAAACCAGTTTAGGGGACAACTAGGAGAACAGAGATTGAGTACCCAGTTTGTGTAAAACACAGCACAGGTAGTAAACTCAGGTGTAATGTGGACCTGTGAACCAATGAAAGAAGAGCAAGGGGTAGAGCATGTGAGCAAGTGGATAAAAAGGACCCCAAGCAGACCCCGGAGCACAGAGGTTGCACCCACCACCCTTGTACTCCTCCCAGCGAGGATCCAGGATGGCCGTCCTACCATCCCCTTCCTTTTGGGCTGAAGCCATCGACCTGAGGAACCAGCGGGGAAGAGAAAGGGTGAGCAAACCACCAGAGAATGGGAAAAATACTAAAATGTTTGTTTGTATTGGTATTAACTATACATAGCCTGAGATATAAATCTTAGTACTGTAACCAGATTAATAACTCCTGGGTAAAACTGTTAAGATTTTAAATATACTACTGATAAATTCTCATCTTTGCATACAAGGCATGGGGTTTTTTCACCGTAGCAGGATTCTGAGTATAAGAACCTGGTGACAATTCAAGCCACCTACTCTGTTACTTGGAAGGAAAAATATTGGTAATATTAGGAAGTGAGTCCCCAGCATACTGGGCTGGAGCTAAAGGACAGAATAGCCTTACTGCTTTCTTGCTTCCTATATGCAACATGAAAATATCCCATACAGTGCAAGGTAATCCCTGAAAATGAGTGGATCTGGAGGAGGAGCATGACCAGAGCCCTGGCCTTTCAAGAAGAGACAGTGCTGCCAGAAAATATAGTGCTCCCCTGACTGACACTCAAGGCCACAGATGGGAACAAGCACGACTAATATCTCACTTGCTCTCTGTCATCGTAATTACAGCAGGATGTCCAAGATACCAAGCAAGAGCCCCAGGGCTGGGGAAAATGGAAGCTTTGAACACAGAGGCACCAGCATCTGCTGCCCCATGACTATCTATAGCTTCTCTTCCCTCTGCCAAGTGACACCTGAAGGGCTGGCATACCACATGCAGTGATTTATCAGAGACAACAGACCTGTCCAACTCGTCTCTTTGGCAAAAGGGGAAGGGAGTGGGTGGGCATCCCCAGGGAGCACCAAGGCTGTGGCCCCAAAATCCTCATTTTAGCAATAAGTTGGAGGATGCCAGCGCCCATGGGGAAGCAGAGAACATGGCCCAGGAAGTGCCTTATCCATGAGAGGATGATTCAAGAGGTTACCAAGAAGGTAAGGGGAGCAGAAGCACATGTGGCCATATGCTGAGTGTGGAAAGGGATAGTAAATCTGTCCTGGATGCCAGCTTTTGTGGTATTTGAAGCAGGAGTATACATGATGGGTTTACTCAAAAGGCCCTGTTGTAGCACAAGATCAGCTTCACAGAGTGATACCAGTGTCCCAGAGGTCCCTTCTCCCAGTGCCTAGATGATGGCACATAAATGGTGATGCACAAAACACTGATGTTTTGGAGAGAAAACAACCCCCCAAAAATATCCCTTTGCAGTCAGTTATTGAGCTCTGCCAACAGCCGAGCGCGTAAAACCTCATGGATCAATATGGACAAAAGGCAAAAATCAGTGCAAGAGTAAGAGGGACTTGAAGCAAGGAGACAGCCCTGGGTGTCAGCCAGGTCCCCACCATCCTCCAAGGACCTTTGCCTGTCTCATTAAGCCCCCACCACGTGTCAGACCCCAGGACTTCCAGCTCTTCTCCACAGCTGGGCAGCAAGAGCACAGGGGAAGGCTGACATAGGGCCAGCCATGTCCTAGAGGGAGAAGATCTGGGTGGCTGCAGGGAGAGACCCTGAACGCCCCCACTCCCTCGGGGTGCAAGAGGACACCCCCAGGCTGGAGGCTGTGACCCACGCCCCAGGGACCTTCTGGTTGACCAATCTGAGGGCTCTCCTCCACTCTGCTGAGGTGGTCAGAGGAGACCTGTCCCATGGACAGCATTTCTAGCTGCTTTGTTAGTCTGGAAACCGAGGAAGGCAGTCCAACAGGCATCAATATGACTCCTTTCATCTTATCTGATACACTCTGTTATTCAGTCACTAGGTATTTAGCAATTTGACCAAAAGCACCTTTTCCCCCTTTTCCCCCTCCCTTCCCTCTCCCCGCCCCCGCCCTGGATAGCCATAAGAAATAAGATTTCATCATTATTTATTCTGTCTTATCTTGCCTCTACTCACTGACAAGGGACAGCAGCTCACCAAGAGGAGTTGAAATCACAGCTAAAAACTCTAGGAGGTTGCTTTCTTCATGGTTACATGGAAAAACTATTTAAAAACAAATCTTCCCAGCTATAAATGACTGTGACTGTCCTTCTGTGACAGCTACACAGAAGTTGCTGTGGCAAAACCCCTGTGTGCTCCTTCATGTATGTAAAAAATCACCACTCCCAGAGCATCCAGACCCTAAACACTTTTGTTGCTGCTGGGGCACTGATGACAGACACCATTTTTAAGGACAGCTTGTGGCAGGCCAGGTGCAAACGTGGTGGTGTGGTTTATTGCTTGTAGGAGACCAGTGTGAAAATCTGATTGTGTTTGTGATTGTACACCAGGCAACCTGAGTATTTGAATTTGAAGTACTTGTGTTACAGCCTGATCTAGTTCTATCCATTCCCAGGTTTGCTATGAATTTTTTACACAGAGAAGCTATTTACCTGTTAAATGATGCAGCTAAGAGATTATCAGACCACCTAGTGTGTTGAAATAGCTGGCTTCAAAGTGGGAGAGATAACTCTAACTAATGTAATATGTTTGGCTACAGGTAAAAGTCTAGCATGACTTAATATTTGTACAACATCCAAAAATTTAACAAAAGCTTTAGCAATATATACTACAGGGATTTATTTCTCATATATTCTCAAAATATATTCTGAGTTCCTCATACAACAGTGGCGAAAAGATACACTTCTGAAAGTGGGGAAAAGATACACTTCTGGAGTAGCTTTGCAGTGGAAACAAGCTCAGCCCATCACGCTGGGCAGCGAGGGTGGTGCTGTCCCATGTAGCCCACCAGCATCAGTCAGGGGAGCTTCTCCGGGTCAGTAGCCTTCCCAAACAGGCAGATCTCAGATGTGTTTTCCTTTGTGAAGTCAACTTCCTCTGGTCACAGAAGAAAAACCGTCTAATGACTCCAGATTTTAGTGGAAGACGAATGCAAAGTTCAAGATCTGCCTGTGGCCACCAGGACTGACGATGCTGGAGCCAAGCCTGGCTACCTGTGAGGCACTTGGATCGAGAAAACAGGGGTATCCTTATGGTGTGGGGGCTGAGGATAAACAGGAGCTCGGATGGAAGGAGCCACGGGGTTGGGGCTCCCAGCCTCACGGCCCAGTGAAGAGCCACAGGCTGTGATGCAAGAGCCCTGGTGTCACCTGCCCCATGCCCCTGCCTGGGCTGTCCTTCCCCAGGCAGCACAGATGAGGATGGCAGGGAAAGAAGAGACTTCCATAAAGCTGGAAGTCTGAAGACTGGAGTACAAATGTGTTTGCTGCCACATTAGGAGGCGCGATCTCCCTTGCAGAAGAAGTACCGACTTCCAAATGTCCCCTTTAACCTGATGTGAGCAAACCCCACATTTTTAGGATCTGACAAGTGGGATCGCCATATCATTGCAGAATCAAAAATCGACACTTCCAGACAGCTAGCACATTGTGCTTCAGTAGTTCTGCCTACCGTGTATATCATACCGTAACCAATGCAGGCTACATTTACCAACACGGGACATATCTCAGTGGCTCGTTAAGTACTTCAAGACAAGGTGAATCTCACACCCCATGCAGATGGGGAAGTGATCATGACCATATGACAAGGTAGCACAAAATCTGGACATTTTTGAGATTACTGGGAGACTGTGATGATACCATTTTATAATAGAAGATTCTCCCCAGCTCAAATGTGTCCACCAGCGCATGACTCCTTCTCAGCTTCCTTCCCCAGATCTGCAATTTGCCACCATTCCTGAGCAAACCCTGGCTAACAGGCAAAAGGGTGCAGCCCAGGTCCTGCCAGCTCTGCACCTCTTTGCTCGATGCCCTGGCATTTAGCCACGTTGAGTGTCATTGTATTTGTTTCCTACAGATGCATTAACACAAATGCATATGCATGTGCACACACAAACACACACACAGCCCTCTGTTGTATGTTTTGTGGTCACAAAAGTGTTAACTGCTGTTGTTATAATTAAACCAAATGACTCTACAGGAGATTGTGGCTAAGACACTCTCAATGTGCAGTGGAGATTCTATGAAAAAATGCTTTGCTAGCTTATATCTTTGTTTTCCAGTCTCTCAGGGTAAATTTAAGATAACCCTCATGTTTGCATTGCAGTGAGCTTGCTGACTTTGCGTACTTCTTCCACCCCCATGCCCTATCGCTTGGTTTTAAACTAGGAGATAAAACTCTGGGCAAAGACTCCATTGCACAGCTTATTTTTCTTTTCAGCAGAACTGAAAAAGGGAAGAGACATCTACATTTCATGAGCGCTTAGGACCAAACTTCTAGCCTGGTTTGAGATTTTGCTTTTGCAACCTCATCTGTTAGAGCTTGTTTGCTTGCAGACTTTCAATATCATGCTGGAGACTGGCCTCAACACCTGCATCTATCACATCTACTTGAACTAGATGTGCTCTTACCAACATAAACTGCAGCATGGGCATCATTAATTACTGAATTGGTGTTAAACCCACTGCCTGCTCAGTGAAGTAATACAGTTATGTCATTATTCAACTGCTTCATACGGAGACTGTTTATGCCACTTCCCCTGAGCAGCACGCGTGGTTCTGCTATAAGCACAGCTGTACCAGTATAATTGCTCCTACAGGGGCTCTTGCACTGGCTCAGCTCTCAGTGAGAACTCAAAACCCATCACACCATGGCCAGTCTGGGCATGCCTGGGTTTGGGAAGCATGAGAGTCACACAGAGACAGGGTGGGCAATATACTACTCCTGTGGTGCCAGCCAGCAGTGGATGCTATGAGTTTTTCAAGGTTTCATCTGTTGAATTTTGGTCCAAAAGGCAGAAAACAGTTGCATTGATTTCCCAAAATTATATTTGATTAATAATTCCACCTTCACATTAAAAATGGTATGCACACAAGAAGGTTCTGCTATGATCTAAAGGATTTGTTTGAAGCAATATAGTTCTAGAGTCAAGATGTTCCATACCAAAACTTTTGTTCTGGTATAAGATATCCTTTTAAATTTGTCACATGACAAAGAGTTCAAGCTGAATCAAGAAGTCACCCTTATACTGGAATGAAAGTCCATACAAGGATTTAGTAAGATTTTCCCATCACAGTTCCACCTTATTATTTCCTCATGTAGACAGTCCTATGTCAGTTAAATTTTACTGATACAATGATAAAACATATTCACACTGAAAAGACTATTCATTTCCCTTTCTTTATTATTGTAATGGTCTGTAACTTACAGGTTTCTTTCTTCAGATGAAAACATCAGTTCTCTATTTTTCATGGGTTTTTTTAGTGCTTCCAATGTGTCTCTGTAGACACCCCTCTTTCTGTAGCCCATCATGTTACACATTACCTGAGGAGAACAATTTGGTCTGGCACACAACAGCAGGAGTCTGAGCATCTGAACAGATTGTCACACATGGTCTATGTTACTCATATATATACAAGTCTAAGAAGGAGTTGAGACCTGACATCTGGAGCAAGTCAAGAGGCAAAGACATTTGCCTATACAGTCCAACCTGTATGGAGCACAGACAAGGTGGAGTATCAGTGGGTCAGACCTACCACAAGTGTCAAAGCAGGTCCAATAATTATATTCTTACTATAGAGTCAAGGGACTGCAGAACATCTTTGTGTCCAGCCTAGATTTTCCAATGCGTATTATGGATATGACATACCTAAGCTATAAGCTAACTAAAATCAGCTGAAGATATGAGTTTGGGTGGCAAGTGTATGACCATGATGCTAAAGACTAAAGTCTCTTCTCAAGCTCTCTCTTGATGCAGAGTCCTCAATTTCGTGCTATTACCACACTGGTGTTCACAAAAGCACTTGCTTTCCTGTTGGTCAGAGAGAGGAAAGTCTTGTTAAATATAGCCACTCGCTCAATAAAATGTAGTTGAAATATCATATTCACTATACGTTTATCTTCTGCTAAATAGAAATGTTGGCTGACAAGAAGTCTGACCACAGGACTGGCTGTCCTTTAGAAGGACAATGACTGGAACTTGAAGGCACCACTGCTCACTGAAGAAGAATGGGTGGTGAATTGTAATTTAAACCTCCTGTCAATGCAAATGCTTCCATGCTTATTACAATGCCAAAAAGAAAAATGAATACCCCCATCAAAGGCAAATTATATGATGCAGAAATCTCATATTCATTCTATAATCAGCCGCTGACCAAGGTTACTATCATTCAGTAAGGAGTGACTTCAGCGGGATCCAAAAATTGTTTCATTATACAGGGAGGAAAATAGGTGCTTTCAATCAAAATGACTAAGAAGGAACAACTGAAGATGCAAGATGAGGCCTTCTGGGAGGTAAGAAGGATGTCTTCAATGTGTTCAGTGCCTTATTCTGATCTGGCCACAGACCCGGGAAGTGTCTGAAGATTCCAGCTCCCACGCTGGAGACACCACCCTCTTTAAAGGAATATATATAATACAGTGTATTACAGGCTTTTAAATGCTTCAGTTTAGCACAAAATCCTGACTGTAGGAGACCGGGAATCTTTCCAAGAAACAGGATATACAGCAGTGCTGATATTGTGCTTATGGCTGTAGCACAGAAAAGCAAGACTAACCTAGAGCTGAATCTTCACAGAGGCCCTAATGGAGAAGGTGCTTGAAGCTGGCCCATGGTCCATGTCCTGTGGGAACACAACTTTCTACTCCAAGTGAGTCAATGTCCAAAGAAACTGCACTGCCAGGGCCAACCATGTGGCAAAATGCTGTCACTAGCCAAGTGACAGACCTTGAATGGCCAGTTATGCTTCATGGACTGGTGGAATTTTGGGCCATGTTTTGAGTGTCTCCAAGGTCCATTATTACTTCTGAGCACTGTTTGATAAAGTCTCAGCTTCCTGCTACCTCGATTGTCTTCCTTTTCTTCTCCCCTCCTTCCAGCTGTCCTATCACAGTCTAGGTGTGGATACTTATGTAAAAATTGCTCAGCATGAACACACCTCAATGCACTTTGTTATCCAGCAAGTCAGTATTAAGGTTTCATTTACCTTCCACACACTGATGGGCCTAACTTACCAGCATAAAAATAAATATCCAAAAGCAAACCTATGCACTTTTTTTTTTTTTTGTATATCTAAAAAAAGATAGTTATCTAGCCTACAATTCAGTGAAACCTGGTTTCCATAGCTGCTCTAGTGTGGATTCTCTGATGTCTAGCTCATTAGCTCCTCCCACAGTGCAAGCTGTAAAAGCGTCTCCATCCTAGATCAGGTCATTAAACTTCACGAAATTTGTATGAATTTGGTATGTTTCAGACCCTTCTTGTTTTGTCATACCCCTATTGTTTTGTTGATGCAAAAAGAGAATACTTTCAAAATATATAAAATGGAATGAAGGGAAGGGAGAGAGAATGAGATAGAGAAAGTATAACCTCAATTTCCTTTAAAAAAAAAAAAAAAAGCTTAAGATTCACTGAATCACGATTACAAAGTTGGATGGCACTTAAGTCAGAAAATATCAGGAACTGGGAAGAGCAACCAAATGCCATAGTGGTCTAAAGGAAACCTCTTGAAAGAACTATGACGTTCCCATCAGGAGTAAAAGAGATTCCTGCCTTTACTCCATTTCTCAAATCATTTTTCTAATATAAATTTATTCTCACTAGTAATGTATGTGCATCCTTAAAAAGTTCCATTTCAAAGATGAGCAAGGTTGCTAAGTGACATTAGTGCTTAAATCAAGGAAATGAATAATTAACACCTCACATCTGGCACTGCCCACATATTAAATGTAATATTCTTATGAAACATAAAGAAAACTATATTTGAGTCCCCAGACAGCTCATAGACCAGGTTTGCTGTCCTTTTAACTATTTCACTGTCTAAATATTTTTTATTATGATAAAGAAACAATGGAAATATTAGGTACAAATTTGCAATGATAGTGGATTTTTAGTGTAATATGTCTGTTTCTTGAAAATTAATATTATATATATATGAGATCAAGTGATAGACAAAAGTATCCAATGTCTCTGGCCTTACATTTGAGACTGACCATTATGGATGTCTCTTGTATGTAGCAGCATGTAATTTATTATCCTTTTTAACTCAAACTCACAAGAACTACACTGTTGCCATATGACAGTTTCATACGGTGTTTGATGAAAATGTTCATGTCTTCTTAAAGATTTGTTTATCTGTCCTTGCTTCCTCATTTTATCTTTACTGTTTTCAGGTAAACTCAGCTATTGTCTTTAAAAATCTCAACATTAAAAATCACAAGATCAGCACGCAGAAATGAATAGAAGCAAACAAATTGACCTGTCTCACTGAAGACCTGGTAAAGTGCTGAAGCAGTTTAAACAAACACAAGGAGTTCTGTATGAAAACTGACCCCTGCTTAAATACCTTGTGAAAGTGCAGCTGGGGTAGATACATACTTTCTTTAGGAAGAAGAGTTGCTTTTGAACACCCACCACATGCAGCCTACAGGAAGCCCATGCTCAAGCCATGGGAACTAGTCCCAGACCTGTAGTAGGTTACTGTATTCATATCCATGTTTAAATGGGAACAAAACAAATCAAAACAAACATCAAACAACAACAACCAAACAAAAAAAAACCCAACCCCACAATGCAGAGCTCTTTGCCAGCCACCCTGGGCAATGTGGCTAACAACTTGCACTCATTTGGTACTTAGTAAACCTCAGCGTGTTTCACAAGTGCAGGAGGGCATTTTCTGCTTGTCTTTTACAGAGGCCAAAGTGCGGAGACTTCTTCATTACATCAGGTAATTGCTTCGGGCCAGACAGTCAAAGACTGCAGGTCACAAAACTCAAGTTGATTATCGCAGCAGTAAGGAGATGCACGTGAAGTGCAGGTACACATGGAAGGCAGGCAAGGAATAGTGGGGAAATACATCATATTCCAAGTTCAGGTGATCAGATCATTGATGTCAGTATGTTCTGCCACTTTGAAGATGCAATAAATGAGGTTTTTTTTTTCCCTTAGACATACCAATCTTTCAGACACTTTGGAATTCCTGCCTTTCAGGAATCTAAAATAGAAATGCACTTCCATTGCACATCTGCTGGAGAAACTTTGAGATGTCCTCCCAGAAGAACAGAAATATCTTCCAGTGCTGGTCGTTTAAGCCTGTGTTTCCTGCCTGCCTAAGTCCAGCCTCGTGATACAAACTTAGTAAGGCACAGAGAAGGGCAGATGTCCAAAGACACAAAATTATCCCACTTCCCTTTAGGGAAGTAAAGGTTCTGATGACACCTGCTGGCTCCACAGGGACTAGGCAAACACCAACTACCCCTGCTGCAGCTCCCAAATTCTTGTATGTGAAAACACAGGCCAAATAAATTATAGGGAATGAAAATATTCCTTTGCTGTGAGTCAGAGAACCACAAGAAACAAGGCTGGCAGTGACTTTAAAAGGTCATTTACTCCATCCCCTACAATAAAGCAAGATTCATGCTACTTCCATCATTCCTCATGGATCAAAGTTTTACCTGTTACTGAAAATTGCTAGTACTTCTCTGGACACACTACTATAGTGTTTCATCATTTTTGCATTCCCTATAAAAGCTTCCATAGTAAGATGTCCTATTAACAGTCAACTATAATTTTATTTGTGTGTTCAAGATAATTAGACAGCACCTGACTATGAAGCTGAAAATATAAAGGAGATACTTCAGCCCCACGTTATGAAATCCGACGGCTTTACTCTGTTGTTCATGCTGTACAGTACCTCACTCATCCCATCCCAGGTGAGATGCAGGAGCACACACCTTTCAAAGATGCTTTCACTACAGGAATCCTCCCATATGAACAACTGCATAGGCTTACCTCTCTCTGAAAGGGGTCGGGCTTCTGAACAGTGCAGGTATGGAGCCATCAGGGTGTTTGCATCCAGCTGATTTCAATTAGAGTGTGCATTCTTTGAGTGGGAGAAGCAGCAGCCACCTTGATGAATCATCCTGTTGACAAACTAAGTATGTTCAAGAGACTGTATAAAGAGCTGTTTTATCACTGTTAGAGCAAGTTTATGTGTTACAAGTCATTTCACAGTCAGACTTCAGAAGAAATATTAAAAAATCATCTCTGTGTATCTATCTCCTGCACTACTCAGGGTACACTGGTATTTTGTTTAGTCTAAGAAACGTGGAAGAGGTTAGATCCCATTCAGCCCAAATATTTTCCTAAATTAATACTTTTAACCTTAATTCCCCTGATCAGACTCCAGCCTGGACAGTATTTCAAACTGATCTCAACCAGCTCCATCAAGACAGGTGTACATACCCTGTGTCTGCCCTTGAGAAACCAAGTGGGTAGCTACTTTCTGGGGACAAAAATACACAGGGCCCTGAGTAAAACTTATCTACTTAGTTACTACCTTGTTTGAGCAAGGCAAGAAACTCAGTTCCAAAAACTCTCTTATTGGGAACCTGGTACAGATATACGTCATTAAACCACCAGTTTCCTTCCTGGAACATGATCTCTTGGTACTGCAGTCATACTCATAATATATCATAGCCCACTTTGAAGCTCAGCTGTGGTCAAGTCACATATATTGCTAAAATGGGGCATGGCATGTGAAACAGAGGCACTACCAAAGCAAGCACCACTGCTCTACCAAGGAGCTCATAACTGGAAGGAACCATAATTGGCACAGGGAACCTAAGCCCAAAACAAACCAAATATTAAGATGACCGGTTGCTCCACGGTCACTGAAGGCTTCCTAAACCAGACTGGGGAAAGTAGTAAGAGGAAAAGCAGCTGCTGAAGCAGAGGTGTTGCCAGCCCAAGAAGAACTGTAAGAGAATGTAAAGGGCTTATAATTATTCAGAAATCCTCTGAATATTTGGAACAAGCAGCTGAGCCTGCCTCTGCAGTACCTACCCTCAGGTACTCAAGGGTCACAGGGTCTTTTTTGCAAACAGATTGGGGAGAACCTGGACCACGTAATCACTGCCAAGTTTTGCAGAGTTGTACATCCATCCAAAAACACCTTGTCTATTAGAGAACAGAGAGTCTTTACCTCAACCGCTGACAGACCAGTGCCCAGCCTCAGCACGGTGCTGGCACAAGCTCCCAGAGAGATGCAGCTGGACACCAACACACATGTACTGCCCTCCCTTGTTTGGGTCTCAGGGGTGGTTTTGTCTTAAACAGTGGAAAAGTGGCAATTTTGCCACTGTAACACCTCAGCAATCCTCTCCCAGTAAATCACACCGTGAGTAAGTATAGTTTGGCAGGGTGTTACCCGTATGCTCTGTGGTGTTTTACTGCTCAGAAAGCTCTGTCAAATCCAAGGGGCAACTGACAATATAAATAGTAGTTGGTGGGAGGAACACGTTACTCTCAATAGTATGTGGAAGATACTCTCAGCAAGGTGTTACCCAGCATGAAAAACTAGCAAGGGCTTCGTGAGTAACTACAGAGGAAGACAATTCCCTCAGATCTCTGTACACAACCAATACATCTCATAGCAGCCTCCTTCTTCTTCCAGATAAAATAGGATTGATGTGGGTTTTTTGGTACAGAAAAGATTTACCTGAGAGATTCAAAGACCTTGATATTTCTTCAAATTCTTTTTTTCACTACCATCTATAAGCAAGACTTCACCTTTTGAATATTAAACATTAATATTGTTACTTCTTAATTTAGCCTGAGCTTCCAGTGGTGACCATGCATGCCAGGATCCTGGAGCGAGGGCCAGGAAGATGTTTCATTGCTGTTATAATTTCTAATAACAATGCTAATTTTTCTGAGCACAAAAGCCAGGTATGGCTTTGTATGAATCGGGCTTTCTTTGTCCTGTCTCCTTGGGCCAGAACCACTGTACCACACTCTCCAGAAGACACATAGATTCAGAAGCACGTTGCAGCAATGTAGCTTTGTTTGACCATGATCAGATACAAATTCCTTCCACACAATGAAAATAAATTTGAATTTCAAGTCCAACTGAATTAACTAGAAACAAATATAGACTAGGAAGTAGAAAGAAAATATCCAGTATCTGGATAGAGAACTGAAGTTCTGGAGTCACTGGAGCATTCACAGCAGAGCTTTTTATGCTTAGGGAATAGGCCATATCATGTTAGGGCTTTAAGTAACTCCATCTTATGTTCCTATATTCTTTAACACAATGTATACACTTGAGGCCTATTATGACAGGGATTAGGAAGAATATTTTAAAAGAAATTAAACCAAGGAAGAATTTAGGTACATAGCACCTGCAATCTTTCATGTCTCTGCTGAACTTCTAAAGTGCACATCTCCCACAGGTGCCCTCCAGTAACGTGTCCTTGAAACATGGACACACACCCAGGCAGACCATGGAGGGGCTACATTCAGGTCTTAAGCACTTCCTAAGTAAACCTCACACTTGGTAAGCAAGCACTCTTGTCACTTCTATAGAAGTAATACTCATCAGCAACAACCAAAAGCCTTTTTGCACTGAGTCCTGGATGCCCAAGCCCTTTATGAGCTTTCTAAAATGTCATCCTTTCCTCTGACAATGCTTCCACTTAGACTGAAAATAATCTTTTTTTCAGTTCAATCGAAAAATAGAGGCTAGTCCCCTTATCTCAAGTTTTAAGGCAAAATTCTTTTTCTTGTGCAATCCAAATCAGAATGAAACACTCTGTTTAATTTGGGAGTATTTTAAAAAGTAATTTAAGAACATGAGGGGAAGATAAGGAGTTCCATGTTTATATTTTATTTGGAACTAGGCCAATGATTAAAATAGTGAAGAGTTTAGATCATGCCCAACTACAGAAATTGCTGAATAAACTGTCTTAAAGAATGTGCCTTGCCCAATTAACAATGCTAAAGACCCAAAACGAGCCTGTCAAGGATGACCAATTCAAAGTTTAAAAATTTTATTCTTATTTCTTATAGCTCTGTACAACATTTGCAGGAATGTCAGCTTCCTCCATTTTGTCTTTTGTAGGAGAAACATCACTCAGTGCTTACCAGTCAGTGAATTTTGACATACTGATATGTCACTGAATAGCTGGCATGCTCTTGCAACAGCCCTGGTCTCTCCTCCAAAAGGAATGGCTGAATCGGAGGGCGAGGGAGCTGACAACACCCCTACGAATGCTCTGGACCTCCTCCCTCTCTCCCTCCCTCATGTTCCCTCCTCCTTCCTTGAACAGTGACCTATTCTTTTACAAAAGATGGTATTTTAAGCAGGATTGGATACTGCTTCCACCACTGAGTAGCTCAGAACCTGCCTGTAAAATAATTCTCATGGACAATCAGATGTGCGGGACCAAATCCTTTCAGGGTGCTAGATGCAAAGAGTTTACTGCTTTCTTGTTTTTCATTAAAAATGTAACTTATTTACTGGAATAAAACCCTCCCTCATTATGCCATTTATGGGAAACACAACACGTAGTGTTTATAAAGCAGTTAATTTATAACAGACAAAACCAGATTATCACTCTTTGGGAGAGCAAATATTTGTTGAAAGACTTCTATATGGGAGAGACATCTTCATGTCATTTTTAAACGTAGTTGGTTGAGAAAAGTAACAGAGGAGCTACCCAATAGGTAAGACAAGATTTCTATGAAGCCTTTAGATTCTAAAGGGAAGGATTATTATGTTTTTATATACATAGTTATATATATTTATCAGCAATTTTCTAGATGTGATGTTCTAAATGGTTCTAGATGTTAATCAGCATTATAATACATTTTATTTTTCTCTTGTTCTAACACCTTCAGAAGAAAAATGCATTTGAGCAAGAAACTTTCTTTCTTTGATACCTGAGACTACTAGAAACAATTATTTCTTAAAATGGAAAGAACCTTTACTTTGCTTTAACACTTGAACTGTCTACTATGTGCATAAAGTGAATTCTGTAAAATTAGCAGTAAGTTTCACTCAGGTCTGAAAATACAAGCCTATAATGTTCAAAAATACCACTTTATTGTTTCCAGAACTGTATTTCCTAGTCCTACAGGACACGCTTTATTTCTAACTGTTACTAAAGGTGAATGGTAAAGCTGCTGTAATATTAACATTCATTTGTGCAATCTCAAATTTGCAGTGAATGCTTAGTGCAATTGTGAGGTTCTTATCGGTAGCATTCGTGTTTGCCTGAGGATGCAGGACTCTTGAGCGCTGAATGGTCTGGTCTGGGATGTGCCTGCAAACACGGACTTCTGTGCTTGCCCTGTCCTTTCAGTTTGAAACCCATCTGTGTCAGGAAGGCAGAGCTCCCTGAAGGCAACTCACTGCTTTCCCCATTCAGTCCCCTCACTTCTCCCAGAGGGAATCTCGTGGTCCACCTGAGCTGAGGACTGTCACGGAGCTCTCAGAGAGAGACGCACCTGTGACATCTGCCAAACACAACACTCACACCTTGCACAGGAAAGATGGGGAAGAGCTGGTGTTCTGCAACGTCTAGTCAGCAATTAGGCCTGACGCTTTTTTAGAGGGATTGCTGCTGTTACGGTGACGGATTGCTGCCCTTTCGCTGTGACTGAATGCAACCAAAAGCAAAATTTTCCAATCCCTGACTCTGCAGTGTCCAAGGATACCTCTTGGAAGCAGGGATGACTCCCCAGGGAAAGGACCTCCTCCTTTGCTGCCCAGGCAGCACGGCATTGTGGCAGGAGCAGTACCTCAGGGCTTCTGTTGCTTCCCACAGAAGTGGGTCACTACGTAAGGAACAGAAATGCCTTGCAGTTACTGTAATAGCTCTTAAGAGCACAGCTTGCAATCTGTCAGGGGAGAGTAAGCATCTCAAGCCTGCAGAAAATCACACAAAACCATTTGGCCAGCAAGGCAGCAGCTGAAGTCAGGTCGTCCCCTTCCCTGTGCCAGCCCTGCATAATCCAGACACTGGGAATCTCATTGAAAAGAAAGCAAAATGGGAAAGAAAAATAAAGAAAAAAATATTCACAACCACAGTGTGCTGCATATTCTACTCTGTTCCCTGGCTGCCACGCACTTGGGAGGAGGCATAACATTCAGGGATCTCACTGCCTCCCGATTAAGTCATTACAGCCCATCTGTGTTGCACCAAGTACAGAACGTGACCTATTATCTCAAAAGAAAATAGCACACCACCTGAGTGCCAAAAACACCCTGTGACTTGGCACCCAAATGTCTCAGTACTCACATCAACATACCTTTTCAGGACTAACTCCCACAGCCTGAATCAGGCAACTGTCAAATTCAGCTGAACTCTGAACAAACGGCAATCAAATAAAACCAGCTTTCCCATATGCCAAATCACAAATTATACAAGGACCGTAATTTGCTGTTACAGATTCTTAACTTAAAAGGAGTAGTTAATAGTTGCCATGTGTTTTCTAGATTCTTGAATCACTTACTACTTTAATGATGGGTCATATAATCCATCTTTTCATCTCACTTATCCATTTGCATGCCACTGCTATACAAAAGGATTCTGTGCAGGCTTGGTGGTCCTGAACATCCTGTTTAATTTACAACGGGAAAACGTGTCTCCAAAGACTACGGCCATTCAGGATTTTTCCATAAGGTGCAATTCAACTCTGCTGTATGGGAGAGAAATTCATACACTGCTTTGATGGAAAGATGCATGATAAGTATTTTTGCACTTGATGCTTTAAAAGTGCATTTGCACGTGCAAATTTACACAAGCAATGTCTGACACTAAAGTCTGCCTGAGGTCTTCTGTAAGATGTGTCTCCTTTTCTCCAAACATTTTGTTGGACAGATGAAGAGACCGTTATCAACTTTGCTCACAAATCACAATTTGGGTACAACTTGTATCTTTAAGCACAGAACAACTGCTTCATCCTCATGCTATGTGATGTTAAGTATGGCATTTTCAGGAAGGAGATGGCACTGACAAACCTTCAGCATTCATTAGACAGTGAAGTTTAAAAGAACAGGGAATCCTATGGCATGTGATCAGGACAACCATCTGAAAGCAGTAACAAGCAAGCTATAGGAGGAGGATGAGAAGTGAAATGAAATGATGAAAGGCAAGAATTCCTGACAGTTACACTGCATTTTCAGTCCTGGGCCCCATAATCTTTCTAGGGCTTGGTCAGTACAGGCAGTAACATAGAAACTTCACATCAACTTACCAGAAAGAACAGTACACAGCAGGCTCTCGACAGAAGCACATTAGCAGCTGCAACACCTTGCTCTGTACAGATACTGAGGTCAGAACTTCAGCCTTGTTCTCCTGCTGAGCTAGAGGCTAGCCCTCTTGATGCAGCCATATATTATGATGTTATCCCTAGGGATTCAAACACAGGACCATTGCTGTGTCCGTTGCATTCAAAATCTGGTATGTCTTAGCAATCCGTATCTAGGTTTTCTCAGAACTTTGACGTTCTTTCTGAGGTTGCTTTTGGCAGTGGAGTGAGGATCAGGTTCACTGGCAAAAACTTCCTATGTCTAAATCATTCCTGTTTCTCCAGGGTCACATCAGTACACTCCTTCACATTTACAGAAATGCTTCACCTACTCCTTCTATACTAAGCTTTAGACATTTTATCAATACTAAAAACAAACTAGATAGGAGCTTTTTTATACTTGTCATGAGAATATCTGCAGCCCAGCTCTCCAACAATCTACAAACCCAATGTATCAAGAGAAAAGTTGACCAGGCAAGAGGTATGATTACAGGTACCATTACTATCTGCACTGTGTCTCATTTTTTCCCCAAATGAACTTCTCTGCAAGTGAACCAAAGAGCAAGATAAAGTATAAAAGCACTTAACTCTGGGTTTCTTTGAGCACAACAACCTTTTGATAGTAGTATCCCTGAAAGAATAGTTGCTCAACAAAGAGCTACTGGTGCCACATTAACATTAGGATCTTTGTTTTCCTTCACACATGGGAAAATATCTCACCTTGACTAAGTGACATTACTGAGTGGTTCCCTGTTATGCCATGGCTACCTATTTCAAGACTGGGTGTTTTACTTGGTAAGATGAAAGAACAGGTAAAAGTCCCACAGGCACATAGTCTGCCTTGACTTTGACCAGCTTTGTGCAATCTATTTCACATCAATTTCACAAGAGCAAAAGCTGCAACACAGGTCCAACAACCTGATTTTTCATCTTTGATTAGTATATTGTACTTATAAATTTGGAGTTTTGTAAAGGAATTACAAGTTAGCAAGGGAAAATCAGTGAAATACTTCCGATGTGAGCCACCAATACCAGAAGATGATGATATTTCTTCTGGGTTCACTTAATGATGTTGGAAACCTCTCTCTTTCACTGATCTAAGTATGACCTTTCATATAGGAACCAGATCTTAAGTTTAGGGTATATACACTGAAGACACAGAAAGACTACCTTGCTACATCTATAACCTTTTGCACTGGGAATAGATGAACAAACTAAAAATTCATTGTGTTTTTTTTTTTTTTTTTTTATTTCTCCATTTTCTTTACTAGAAAAAAAGAGCTCATTATTGGATGTCAACATGAAAACAGGAATTTATCTACTTCTCTTAAGTGAAATATGTGTTGAAATCAGCAAGGCTGGCATCACACCTAAAAGTCCAAAGGATGAAGAAGAGAATAATTTAATTGAAAGAAATAAAAATGTCGATATTTCTGAAGAGTGGCATTCTCATAAAAATATCTCCAAGCCTTTTGAACAGCGAGGTCTTGAAGACTTCACTCTTTACAACTTCACTAAAAATACTGCAAATTTTGGATTTAACCTCTACAGAAAAATTGCAATGACACATGATAACAATGTAATCATCTCTCCCCTTTCCGTATCAGCTCTTATGACTGCATATATGCTGGCAGCCAAAGGGGAAACACACAGACAAATAGTAAAAGGTCTAAACCTCCATGCTTTGAAGGACAAAGGAGATCTCCATCACCTACCAGCTTTGTTTAAACAACTGAAAGATAATATCACAATGAATGAACAACTTCTCCTTGAGCAAGGTACTCTTTCTTTTATCCAAAAGGACTTCAGACTCAAGGAATCTTTCCTCAATTTATCTAAGCAGTACTTTGATATGGAATTCCTGAGAGTGGACTTTCAAAACTTTACACAGGCAAAATCTGTAATAAATCAAAACATTAATAAAAGGACCAAAGGAAAAATCCAAAAGCTTTTTGAAGAGCTTGACCGCCATACTAAACTGCTACTTGTGGACTACATTGTCTTTAAAGGTAACTACTGTTTTCATTTTGTAAAATGATTATTTATTAGAAGAATCAGGACTCTAAGTTCAGCTATATTAAGGGAAGTTTAAATTAATTCAGGTGTCTGGTTTTCTCTACATCTCTATCCTTTCTTCTATTAGGTTTGTTTAATAGGAAACGATTTTCATGAAAGGCAACTACAATTCTTCTGTGCTTTCCTCCATACAACACAGTTTCAAAGAGAATAAAAAATGCTGTATCAACCTATCTCAATCTGTCTCCAAATGATCCCTCTTCATGACTAAAAAGGATGTTTAATTTTCATTCAGCAATTAAAATGAAAAATTCTTAATCATGACAGTCTTTTGAATGCTGGATACTGGGCATTAAATCATTGACTGATTTTACATAGTACACAAAATCATGAAAAATAATTTCTCTATTTCAGTAAAGAAACTTTTTCCCCAGAGGAACCAAAGTACCCCATTATATTATCTTACAGTGTGATGGAAAGAACAGTTGTGATGGGCAGAAACTGTTCCGTGGAGAGGTCCTCTATTAGCAAATATCTTACACTCCTTTTCCTATGGATGGGGTCTTTCTGATTGCTGGCTCAGATATGGGAGCTCCAAAGACAGATGTGGGGCTCCAAAAGGAGGTCCTGAAAATCACAGAGAGCCAGACTCCACCTTTTATTCTGAAACAGCCATACAGAAGCAAGAGACACATGGTTAGGTAAAAAGCAAAGACCAAGAGCTAGGGCGACTAAAGGGATGAGAGAAATGCTGTGTCACAGCCACTACCCAAAGCACTCAGCAGATGCCATTCATGGAAACCCCACTAAAATAAATGCACATATGAGAACAAAGAAAATTACCCCTCATCCATACAGCCTCCCTACAGACTACGTTTATACTTCAGCATTTACAAAAGTGCAGTTTGTCCAATGCCAAGATTTACTAGCCCTGGCAGAAAATCAGAGAAAAGAGATAAATGACTGTAGCTACATTTGAATGCTACGGTAGAGATTAGAATCATTAGCATAGAAGAGGGCACATTCCAGTGCACCTTACAAGTCAGTGCACTGCTGAAAGCCCTTCCAAAAGATTGTATAATTAATTTAAAAACAGGATGTTGAACAGCTGGTAGAGAATTTCAGAGGAGGTAATATGTTAACAAAAGATGGATGCTCATATAGCATTCAATAAACAAAAAGAGTATCAGTTCTGCAATTGACTGGCAGCTAATCAACCTTAGAAAATTTTTTTCTTTCTTTCCCTCCAAACAAAGGAGCTTTTGTGGACTACTTCCTTTTCCTGCTATAAAAAAGTTTAAAGCACACCCAATAAATATAAGGCAATTGTCATCCACTTCAACTAGATACGGAAAACATCCTATACTTTACGGGTTTCTGAAGATATTGCTGAGCAAGTCAGAATGCACATAATCATTTAATTTCTTTCTTTCCTCAGGCAAGTGGGTCCATCCATTTAATTCCAAATTCACAGAAGTGGAGACTTTCCACATAAACAAATACAGAAGCGTACAGGTACCCATGATGTTCAAGTCAGATAAAGTTAATTCAACTTTTGATGAGAACTTAAGATGCACTGTGATAAAGCTGCCCTACAAAGGGAAAGCCCACATGCTGATTGTCATCCCAGAAAAGGAGGAAGATTACATTTCACTTGAAGACCATCTGACTGCAGAGCTTGTGGAATTCTGGCTTGGAAACATGAAGACCAGGTATTACGTTGCCATCCATTGGCCTTAATGTATTTTATGTCTTGCAACAAAGATTAGTTCATCTTCCTATACTTGTATAGTATATATAATTTTTCCTTAGGCCTTCCCTTCTCTCTCTCTGTAAATTTAGCACTGCCAGGCAAAGCACACAATAAATCTAGATATGCAGTATATTTATGAAACCTTTCCTACCAGTGAAAACCCAGAGTAATACATAGCTTGAATACAAAAACATAAACCCAAATTATTCCTGTGAAATGTGATTCCTGAAGTGACAATTCTTTCCACTGGTCAATAAATTCACGTGTCACCCTGGTATCAAGGCAGTGGATGTGCTGGTGGAAGTATTTTATACAGAGAAGAAAATGATTTCTAGCATCTTTGATAGTCAACAGGTCAGAGAGAATTCTGCCAAAATAAATTCCAGCAGACACTCTAATTCTTGCCTCTTCTTTTTACTGGATCAAGCTTAATTCCTGAGTAGTGTGCATTTCAGCAGTCAATTGATCTACTATATAGTCCAAGTTCACATTATTATTTTTTTTTCCCAACAGAAAAGTGGATATTTCATTTCCAAAGTTCAAACTAGAACAAAAATATAAAATGAAGAAATTACTTCATGCTCTTGGAATTAAAAATCTCTTTACACGTACAGCGAATCTTAGTCATCTCACAGATGAAAAATATGTAGCAGTTTCACAGGTAAGCCTTCTAAAATTATTTAGTATTTGGACTGTAACAGTATATAAAACACTATATAGCTAAGAAACTATATAGGGACACTAAATAGGAAAGTGTTCTTGAATATCATTCACGTATGAGGTATGTAGAAGTAAGGGGCGGTTACATTGCACATGTGCTCAACACCTTCCAAAGCTAGCTGGATTTATAAATAGTTGAGGAAAACAAGACTCAAATGAGATTCACCTGTCACAGGATTTAAAATTATAGCTTTATAAACCTAGGTAAGGAATTTTTATAATGCAACTGCTTGTGGTTGTGCAGCATTAATAACCTAGAAACAAGTCTGGTAGAGACCTCACAGAATGACAGATTGGTTGAGGTCGGAAGGGACCTCTGGAAGTCATCTGGTCCAAGCCCTTTGCTCACCTATAGCTGGATGCTCAGGACTACGTCTAGACAGCTGCTGAGTATCTCCAAGGCCAAAAACCCCACAACCTCTCCTGGCAACCTGTGCCCATGCTCGGATACCCTCACAGTTAAAAAAAAGTGTTTCCTGATGTTCAGTGGGAACCTCCTGTTTTTCTGGTCTGGTCCTGTCACTGGGAACCACTGAAAAGCTCCATCCTCTTTGCATCCTCCCTTCAGGTATTTGTACCCAATCACAAAGAATCCTTCTAAGCTACCGGTGCTGGTGTCACAAGTGTCCCTACACCAAACCCTTACAGAGCCTCTCTGATTTTCCAAAACTGTTAACAGCTGGTACGATAAACACTTCTACACAACTTTCAAAAACTCTAGGCCCTGAACTATAATTTTAAGAAATTTTGCTGCCTTAAAGAAATAACTTTTCTGGGAAAATGTAACATCTTAAGAATAAATATTTAACAGATAAAATTACAGCAATTTTCAGTTTTGTATAAACTGTTTCACTTCTGGGAGCCTACAGCACTTTTCTCCCTTCCTCTTCATCATCTAGCTATTTCATGCTGACTCTCAGCAGTTAACTCTATTGTGTTAGGAAAGAAATCACACTTGAATAGTAGCTGTTAACTGGTATTAGAAGCAGTATGTGCACCAGCTACAAAGTGTCAGAGGAGCACCCTGTGCCTGTGAATCATGAGAGCCAGCTTCATTATTTAAGCATGTTTAGCAGAGAGCTCAACTCTGGTGAAGTCCTTCAACTGTCCTCACATAGTCATTCCTGGAATTAGGAATCTAGTAGTTGAGAATGCACTAGCTGACTAGGCAGTTCACCATACAGACCCAAATACAGAAGAACTTGAAGGTACACACAGGGAAAGAGCAAAAAGGGATCAGAACCTGCCAGGCTGTAATTTCAGGGGGAAGGGAAGGTCCTCAGACCAGTCCAGGATTGTACCTCCTTGCTGTAAATAGTCACTCTATGCTACCAAATGTACAGATTAGAAACATAAAAATAGCCAGGATTGGTGCATTTGCCTTAGCTCTCACAAAATGAACTGTGGGTGACATACCCAGGCAGTCAGTGTTTGCAACTGATGTAAACACTTCCCACCTTGGAGAAACTCCCCCTTGTACAGTCAGGTGTCAACAAGGGGCACTACACAAATGGTTACTTCATGCCACCAGCTGCAAGAAGAAATCTCTAAAGTGAGGCCTATGCTCAGAACTGTTTATTTATTTTTATTTATTTATATTATTTCTGTCACATATTCTATTGCTACATTGCATTTCAGGTTGTCCAAAAGGCAGTAATTGAAGTGGATGAAGAAGGAACTGAGGCCGCAGCCGCCAGCGGGTCAGAAATAACTGCCTTTACAGTGCCTCCTGTCATCAGAGTGGATCAACCATTCCTTTTTATGATTTTTGAAGAAACTTTTAAAACATTACTGTTCATTGGCAGGGTGGTTGATCCAACAGAAATGTGAATAAAAGTAACAGTTTCCACTCTGGTGTATGTAAGAGGCTTTATTTCTATTTTATTATTTACATTAGAATAAAAAGACACTGAAATATGAAAATGTGAAAACTTGTTTTGTCTCTCCAGCTGTCAGTAGGATATCCTATTAATATTTTATTAATGCCCAAATAACAAGCTAAATTCACTAAGGCACAAAGTGACAAAAATATGTCTTATAAAATCTACCGTGCCAATTTAAAAAACCCACAGAACTGAACTTTTGAAATTCAACACTTTAGTGATAAGTCTGAATGAAAACCAGAGAATGATATGCCAAAATATTCAGGAAGCTTATTCCCAAACACTGCAGGCTTGATACTCCTTAATGTTATCTTCTGCTGTTATAAGACTTAAGAGCCTACTGACCTCGATGTTAGCAGAATTTTGGCACTTATAAAAACAGAAGGAGGATCAAGCCCTAAAAGAGAATTTACAGCCTCTGCCTAGAGATCTTTATTTTATTACGGCAGAAATTGTGCTGAGTCTATCACGAAGTCTCTATCCTCTGGGACTGTGACCTCTTTCAAAGTGTTTATTCAGAGTATCAAATCACCTCATTTTCTCAGGGTACACGATGCTTTTAGAATAGTCTTTCTATTAAAGACAAAATAATTCTGAAAAAAAATAATTAGGTATTCTGAACCTGGAAAATCTGAATTTGTACTAATTTGTAACACCAAACTGTTCCCCTCCTTTAAGCAGAACTTCTGCATGTATTATCATCTAGATATCAGGGAAAACTATGTAACAGGACTCCATGCCAAACTAAGACAGACTTTGCTAGGAAAAAAAACATACCTCCATAAAAGTGAAATAAATTTCTTCACAGAGTTGATTCTAAAATCCAAAAAGCATGGCCAAAATTTTTCAGAAAAATATTTCCATTATCTAAATACTATTCACTGTAAGATCTTTAACATTTACTAAATTTTAATTAGCAGCAGAGACCTACATATAAAGTATGAAACAGTGCAAAAAGCTACCTCTAGCTATATATAACTAACAAATCTAACTGTTACTCTACTTGCTCATACAGCCTTCACAAAATAGCTGCTCAAAAGAGGGCAGAAGAGTTTTCAAAAATCATTTGGCACAGAAGCTTCAAAGGTGTCCATCAGTAAGAGCACACATAGACAGATGCATCCGCAAGAGAATGTACAAAAGATACATTACAGGGTAAAGCTGGTAAACACCTCTAAAAACAACCCCAGTTACCACTAGATGTCTACATACAGCAGCCCAGACACTGGTGTAAACCACTCAGAAAGGATTTAGCAGGCAGGCTCTGGTATCTGTCTAGACTGTGAAGGTGCATCTAACCTAACTCCACATGGCAGTGTGAATGTACCTAGGAAGAAAGAGAATCACTTCTCCTTGCCTCTGAATGAATATCAGGAGGAAGTTATAACTGCTATAACTTCAGTTATAACTGTACAGTTGATCTCCAGCTGCTATTCTGAGTTGCAGCTAAAAACAACCCTACAAAGGGTTCAGCAGTATTGGTGATGTCCAACAGAAGTTGGACAGAAATAAGCAGCCCCAAAAAAGACTGCTGGGATGGAGGTCCGTGGTGTAATGGGCCGATGAAAGCATACACAAGACACCAGGAGTATTGTACAAGGAAGACATGCAGACCAAAAAATATCTATAGAGAGTATTTAAAGATTACAGAGCAGGAATTTAATACATAGTAGGGTTATTGAGTGCAACACACGTTATCAGCATTAAATTAATCAGTTAAAAATGACAGACAAATGGCAGCCAATAAGAAACAAAGACAGACTGTATACAGAACTCATTACATGCTCATTAAGGGGTGAAATACCTTGGATTCAAGTTTCTGAACTTACTGGCTGTTCTGCATTTCTCTAGTAAAGGCATTGGAGGGTCAGACACAGTTTTGAGTCCTGTTCTGCAGCTGGGTACTGCTGATCCGAGTTTGGTCCCTGGCAGAGGTCAGACTGAGAACAGATTGGGCAGTCCCCTGAGGCCCACGGGTGAGCAGCTGTAGCTGTTTTCATTAATGAGACAAAAGCAGAACCCAGGAGGAGCCAGTATAGGTCGTCTGTATATCTGTATCACTACTGCACGTTAAACATCATAATAATTGAAGAGGCTTTTAGAGAAATCTGTGATTTACAAGGTCCTACTCCAGGCTGCAGAACAAACTGAAAACTTGAGTATTTCCACTGAATCCAAACAATGTCTGTGACTAAGGACAGAGGATACATCTAAATCCAACTGCAGTGTAAGCAGCTTAAGAATTCAGACAGTAAAACACTGCTAAATGCAAAGACACATTTTGTACTTCACACAAGACTGCATACATCAAGCATTATTACGATTTAAAATAAATACCTTCTATAGCTAAATGCTTTTATTTATTTTACTTATAAAAGATGCCCTGAGAATTTTTTTTCAAGAACATGCATGTACAGCATTGTCCTAGGTTTTATTTTGAGTAAATCTTCTTTCATATTTTTACATTATAAAAAGTAACCACACACGCATATGCATTCACAGATCAGATCATCTTTATCATACACCAATAAATTTTAAAAACCACGTATTTCTGATATCAATATATTTATGCTGCCTCCATTTTGAAATAGAGAAGCTGACAATAGCTTCATAGGCTCTCTCCCAAGTATTGGCATAAATAGAACTTTTTAAAATAGAATTGCATGTTTTCCCACAGACAAATTTTGATAGAAATATTAACATTAATACAAACAAATGCAGATGACAACACTGAAGCATGATAGCTTGCAATAGCAGTTGATTAAAAACTAGATTCATCATTATAAATTATTGAAGTGAAAATACAATCTGAAATACTAAAAATTAAAACAAGTATTTATACAACAAAACTTATGAAATACAACTTTTTTTTTAATATCATGTTGAGACATCTGCTTTTAGATTGCTTTGAAACTTACACAGGATTTTTATGAACTTTACATAGTACTTGTAAAAACATTACCTCCAAACTCACAGCATAATGCTACTAAAGTTTATATTTTTAATAGACTGATCAATGGTTCTGGACTTTGGTCTTAAATTAGGTTTGAATACTCTTTAAAATGTGGAATTACTTTTTCATATTCATAACAATTCCTTCTATTTCTTGCATAAAACATGGGTGCTAAGAGTTGCTAAAATTGTAAATAAGCCAATTAAGTAATGGATATGTGCATTCAAAATCCAAGAATTTGAACTACAAAGGCATAATTGAAGAAAACAAAACCCTCTCTTTAGCTGCAGCAGTTAAGAGCACATAGCTGAAGTTATATTTCATAACATTTCACTACAACGTTAGAATTCTGCAACCGTTACATTACTTATCGGAACACATTATACAGCTTGGGATTTTAATTAAAAGATAAAAAGTTTGAACATTGCAAGATGCATTTTATTCATTCCAGGCATTAGGAAGTCCCATCTGCTGCTCCCACTTTATGGCACCATAAAGTTGCTTCCACCAGCTTCTGCTTCCCTTCTTTTTCTGTCAGAAGATCTAAGAGTTTGATTTTCTGTTTTTTCTTCATACAAAAGAAGAAACACACATAATATGTTGTTGCTATATTATTAAATAACATAACATAATAAACTCCTATTGCGTATAACACTGTAATATAAAATAGCTGCTGTACTTTAAAAATTAGAAGCTGCCCTATTGTACCCACTGAAAAAGCCAAAAGGGCACATTCTGAGGGCATTCTTCACAGGAAGGGTGTATTCCACCATTAAGTTTTCTACAGAAAGTCATGCAGAGATCCCTCTAAGTGAGATAGTTAAGGTAGTACATGAAGTCTACTCCATGAAGTCTACTCATGGTTACAAATAATAATTTTTATTATTATATTAATTATATCTGCTGCTATTTTAATTATTAAACAACATATTACTGCCCAATCTTCCATTCTTCCCAAACATACATAATTACTTAGAAAAAGAAACACACGAGAAATTACCCTATCCATGTTGCAAAGCCAATAAATGAAAAGCTAGGACTTGCCAGAAGTAAGATGGTCAGTGCAATGCTTAACCAGCACATATGTAAATTTACATGATGATGTAATCTAAACATATACTCATTTATTATTTTCTTACAAATTTTCTGCCTTAGTAAGCCCATAGATGGTGACGCTCATTCATGAGCAACTATTCAATTGCACCCTCCATTGTACAATTTTCAAATTCCTCTCTCAGTAAGACCCATTTCCATCAACTGCTTATATTTATAGATATCAATTTTTTCCATCATTCAACTTTGAAAACAATGTTTCCTTGAAACTGACTTTTTTCAATTTTAGTTTGTGTACATTTAGGATCAGGACTGACTTTCTGAAAAAAAGAAAGTTAAAAGAGGTACACCTAAACATATCTGTGGTCAACAAGGTTATGCAGATGAACCATTTACCACTAGCCATTCCTGCATCTGTACCTCTTAGTATCTCCTTACAGAGCTGCTCCATTTTCTTATGAAAACAATTAAGAATTGGGACAGATTACAAAAGAAGAATTGAATCTACAGTGCAGCAGACATTACAACAGCTTGAGAAATGTGTTTTCCCAGAAGAACACAGAACATTAAAACTCTTATTCAGAACTAAATGTAGGTCATCCTAAGCCTGCTCCTCTTTATTGAAAAATGTTTTTCTTCCCCTAGTATATCCTGCTGGCTTCTGACTCTATGCACTTGGAGGACTTTCTGAACCAGAGGTAGCATCCAGATCATTGTGTTTGATCAGATACCTACTTTCCAATAGTCTGCTGTTAAGGTATTCACTTGGGAATGGTACATGGAGACTGGAAGCTGAGTCTCTTACATTCCACTTTCATGTCTGAAGACAAAGGCACAAACTGCTCTGTGTGAGTCTTTTTCTGTCCCTTTGTATTCAAACAAAAGGTAGCAGTTTCATTTTAAGTGACAGACAGGAAAACTTTGAAATTTGGGTAAGTTTTATGCAATGTAAAAAATATGTCTAACTAATCTTTGTACCTAACTGCTTCGTGAATATTAATCCATTTATTTTCCCCAAATTCTTCTAAAATGGATGAGTAATTTGAATTTCTACAATGGTTACTAAAAAATGTTCAACATTTCAGCTAATACTCTGGTTTTAAAGAGAGGGACCAGAGGTATGGAGTGATTAGGGTGAAAGCATATGGGGTTCCAAGCACACCTAATATTTCAAGGTATGTAGCACTGTATGTCATTTTAGGTACTCAAGATATATGTCCCACCGACTTTATAGATGGCTGAAAATGTCAGCATGTCTACTAATCTAACTGTTGAGCTTGAAATCATGCACTTTGAAATAAGTGACCACCTAATGATCACTTATAAAAAGGTCTGAAGTAAGTACTTTGTGCAATATTTAAGAGAAGGCATTAGACTCTGGCAAAGGCAAGGACAGAGTGCAATTTGACTTGGCGCCTTAAGGTACTTCTGCTGTGAAACCACTGACTCAACACAAACAGTCCACTTTATTTCACTACGTATCTTCCAAACTTTTATCCAAAGAAAATGCACTTTTAAAAACAATAGGTCACTATTCAAGCTTGATTTCATTCCAGAATAAATTTATCTTGTACAGTGAAGGTGGTAAAATTCCAGTAGAAAGAATCCTATGTGATCACACAGCAAGAGATTGTACCTTAATATAATGCATACAAGTAGCTGAATCCAAGCTGTTCAGAGAACATCTGTTTACATTTGTTAAAATGTTGAGTATTTTATTTTAAAATTTAGGAATTTTATTAACTTATATCTGTGAGTAAAGCTGGGGGGTGGGTGTGGGAGTGTGTGTGTGTGTGTGTGTGTGTGTGTGTGTGTAGTGTTTTGGTTTGTTTCTTAAAGGAACCTTAAAATACTTAAGTGGAAAAACATGAGTTCATATAGATACTTAATTCTCCAGAAAGGATCACTCAAGAGATATCATTATCATTATTGTTTTCTCTTTATATCTGGCAAATCAGTGCAAGGTTTCCTCTTTCCTATCTGGTGTAAGCTCTATATCTCAGCTCCATTATCTTTGATGAGCTAGTCATAGTCTCACGTTCCAGACTCTCCTCTCATTCTTGGTCTCTCATACCTGTTCAGTCTTCCAAGGCTCACCTTGCATTTCCACATACTTTTCAGCTTCTAGTTCTAGTTTCCATTACACTTAAGTCAACTTCCCCAAACAACTTCCCTTTCTTGCTATACCTGCCTCCTTTCCATTCTCCTTTCTGCCTCGGCTAAGAAAATCTCTGATAGCAAAGAGGAATCTCAGTTTGAGCCCCCAAAATTACAGCCAGTCCAATGAGAGTAATTTAAAACTACAAGTTACAGTGTAAAAGGAATCTGCAGGGAATTAGCTGCTACAGTCTACAGAGATTTGACTAAGTACACATCACAGCGATTTTCTAAGACTGTCACACTTTTATCACAGGAACAAACAAATTAATCTTTGATTTTGTTACTGCAAAACATTGAACAGTTTAGGCTGATGTTTAAAGAAAACTAGCCTGAGGGAGATGCCTGTGCCTAGCATTGAATTCTTTTTATCTAAGTGGTTAAAGTAAGGCAAAGAAAGCAGCCTTAATAACAAGTAACAGTACCGGTTCATCATAACTCTCAAACTTCATCAGGAAATTATTACATAATGATCTATAAACATATATAAGCACATAAAAAGAAGGAAAAGGAAAAATTAAGTCATCTAACAATACATACATTCTATTTCTCCAACTAAAGGCAGCTAAATCACTGTGACTGTAGTTATTATATATCAAGTGCACTAATCTTGACTTTGTCCCATTCCACCCTCCCCATAATGTACCAGCTGAATGCAAACATGTGCAGAAGTAACAATGTGAAAGACTAATTAAAAGGGAATGCAATTTCAAAAACACTTGTAATTGCACACTTCACATTTCTACCCTGCTATTTCAGTATTTCAAAATCTGGGTGCAGAAGTATCATAAATATAGGCTTAATTTTACATGGCTCTTTTGATTTCCCTCTGAAAATGTTACCCATAAGCTTGATTTAACTACTTGTCACCCACTTACATGCTCATCTTTCGGGACTGACTCTCCTTATTTCCATTGTTCTTCTGGTCAACTGAGCTAAATAAGTTGCGAGAAGAACTGGAAGGGAAGGCAGGATTCCCACTATTACCAGTAGAATGAGTCCGGAATGAATCATCTGAAATAGAGAGTTGCAGTTTAGACAGAACATTTTGTCTGAAAAAAATACACAGAGAGTAAACAGAATGAGCTGTTTTTCCTGGGGTAATAGCGGTGTATTTCCTGTGGCAATAATCCAAAAGTTTAACTTTCTGTAAGGGAATGGTTGCAACTTAACATGTCTTCTAATATTTTTATGAAAAAAACCAGTAAACAAAAGTAACTAGAAGACACATACTGGAAGAGAAGATTAATACATTTATTATATGCAAACAGTGGGATTTAACTGGCCAATCTTTAGCTGCCAAAATTTAGCTATTTTATCTAAGCTGCTTGTCTACTGTCTATTGGTAGTGAATGGAAAGCAACAGGTTCCTCTAGGAATCAATTAATCTTATTCTAATCTTTAATCATCCAAACCCTTCAACAGCAAATGGAGAGAGGGTCATTTCCAGACAGCAGTTTCTCTCCCCTAATTCAGCAGAAGTTATATGTAATATCCCTTTTCTCACGTAAAATGGGTGGAAGCAAATTGCAAAACCAACCTTTTTATGACATCCAAAATGCCAATCGAGAAATGCCAAACTCATTTTACTTTTACTACTTTGAAACGTAACCTTAAATGAATATGTAATTAAAAAAAACAGAACACAAAAAACCAATGTAAAATATAGTAACTTACCACTAAAGGATAACAAACAACTCTTTCCCATTCCTGATACTGAAGATGTATATCCTGTAGCAGAGCTTTTACTTAAAAAACAAACAAAACAAAACTATTTAATACAGAAAAGTGTTCTTCTCAGTTATATCATCCTGCTGTCTAATAATATTGGAGGTTATTTCTGAATTTACATGAAAAAATTAAATGATAAAGTTACACTTCAATTTCTTTAAGAAACATACAAATTTAGATTTAGCAGTTCATAGCGAAAAATATTTTTAATATGTGATAAAATATGATGTATATTAACTTAAAAGGAATTCATAACAATTTCTAGGCCTTAGTATGCCTTAAAATAGTTCAAAACTGCACTCCTTAATCAATTAAACAGAAACCTGAAAATTTAGGTCACAATTCAGTGAGCAGATTACTACTTCCACAGATTCACATGCATGTAACTTCACAATAGTTGTTTATTAGGTAACAAGTTGCCTATTAAGTAAGCAATGAAGATAATAAAGATACTTAGGACACTTGTCTATGTTGCTGTATTTTGGATGTAGTGCTTGAGTACTGAAAGACTGGCTTCGAACCAACTTGGATTTCTTGTCTTCTTTCCCTAAAATTGTAAGTAGCAAAAATTTTTAACATGGATATCACTGTAAAAATTTCACTGTAATAATTTCATAATTTTCAGTAATTAAGAAGACTTTTAAATATAATTTTCTTTCAACCTATGCTAACTGAAGGAATTGATTTAGATACATTAATGAGTTTTATTTATATCACCTGTTTACATACAAAAGAACAAAATAAAACTAAAAACCATAGAAAACATGTTCAGTTCTAGAAATGGAAAATTTTCCTACAGGCAGTAGGTGAAACTTTAGCCCACAGATGCCAAGAGCAGCTTTGCAGCCTTTTAACCTGCTGATGTGAGATCAAAGCATTCTAGAAGTTTTTAGAGAGTTCTTACCTGCTGATGTTCCAGACGATATTGCAGGAACAGAGAGAGTGATACTTTTTGCCAACACTGATGATGTTTTACTATCTCTACCTAAAAAAAATACCAGTATAAATATTTCTCTCTTAAAGCTGAACTTTAAATACAGAAAGAGGATGTAACATATCACAGTGCTGATGTAAACAGTAATAATAACTACTCTGGTGCTACTAACAATTCAGAAATCCCACAGACAAGTACTTACATTACATGCCAAAATGAACAATACCAGACAACTGAAACTGTTGCCTCTTTTATTAATGAAACAAAATAAATCTTCCTTCTAATATGGGGCTAGTTTTCATTAATATCTTTAGAAATATATATGAAAAAAGTTTTATTGCGTCTTTCTGAAACTTTGCTATTTACTGTATAAAGTGTCTCTTTTCTGCTCCCTTCTACCTTAGTAGAATGCATGCACAAATAATATGTAGATAAATAAACAAACTTACGCTTCTTTTCAAACATTTTATCATTAACATTTGTAGATCTTCCTTCATTTTGCTGCTTTTCTTTTTCTAATTGTTCCTAAAAAATGAATAATTTTCTTAGACATTACTCAGAAAAAAAAATAATGCTAGCGATTGCTTCCAAATCATCAAAATAACAGTTAATGTCTACTGTCTCCTACTAGTAGTACAACTCCTACTGAATATCCAGAGAAACAACTAATAGCACAGAATGAAATCAAGGTACATAGCCTATATGAAAATCACACCAAAAAATGTTGACTTTAATTATGAAGGAAGCTAAGAGTTAAAGTTTGCATTTTATTAAAATTATATGCCTGTTTGGGTTTGTTTGGTTTTTTTTTATTAAAAAGAGACAGAAACCAGAAACGTATGATGTCAGATTTTTGTGCTAGACAGATACTCTCATAATAGAATTGGCAATATCTTTAATTCAAACATACAATTCAATGAAAACGTTCTTCTCAAATGGTAAGGTGTGTCAAATGCTCAAAATGTTTAAAGGTCTAAAATTAACATCTACAGTTGATAAACCTTTATGCAAAACAAAACCAAGTATTACAGTTCTTCAAGTTTAAGGAATTTATTTGCCTTTCTGTGATTTAGCTAGCCTTAGAATACCTTTTGAGAGCACATCCATTGATAGAAGACAGTGTTAACACAGCTACATCAATAATTTTAAAAGCTGCTACCTGCTTCAGGATTATTGGTGAATAGATATCACTCCAACTTCAAAAAGCTATTATCTTACTTTCTGTACAATGTTCATAAGAAAAAGTGCCACGTGAACCGTAATTAGACTACTCTATCTTCTTCATTTCACTCTCTAATTACTATCAGAGTTTAAAAAAAAAAAAAAAAGAATGAGGTAATTAATTCAGGTCAAGGTTGCTGGAATATAATGTCGCTAAGTCAATTACTAAAATTAAGAAAACTCATTAAGATATCGGGTATTGAAATCCATAGCAGCCAGGTACATTTAACCGGGTTCAGTAGCTCCTCATCTATTTGGGACAGCAACATGTCACAATTTACTGTGTACACCTCCAGTTCCTCAAAAGCGTGACTCTCACTGGCAATGCTTAACGAGACCTTTGTGACACAGAAGGTATGCCTGTATCAATGGGGTATATCATAAAAATACAGGTGCTCTTCTAAAGTCTAATTTTTACCTTGTTTCTACAGCTAATGTTATTATACAATACATGGTAACACAGTGTGCACTGGAGGGTATTTTACCACAGCACCAAATGTTTTCACTACAAAAACATTAATTGTATCTACCTAAAAACTGCTAAAGCTAAGTTCAGGTCTTTGAGTATGTGTAAACAGGTTCTGAGAACAAAGCTTGAACCTTAGGCTGAAGCTAACAGGAGGTGGCAGGAAGTCCCTGAGATGGGTACCATGAACTGCAGCACCTAATGACCTCAAAGTGGGCCACAAGTGTAGGTTCTGTACCAAAGAGGAAAAAGCAACATTTTTTGGACAATCTTGAATGTGATCTGGTTCACTACAGAGAAGCTCAATTACTACAAGTCAGGGGAACTGCGCTAATCGAATTCGGCCTCTTCTAAATCCTATCAGCTTCTCCCACCTCAGGCTGGAGAGGAGGCAGCAGAATGGAGGCCTGCAGTAATCTAATCTAGGCTTTGTGAGGATGCCGTAGGCTATGTGCTGAAGTGCCTGCTGCCGCTTTTGCTTACAGCCATAGCTGAAAATGAATAGTTTTATAAGTTGGAAAAGCATTCTGCACACTTCTCCTCCAAATCCAACTTGTAGCTCCATTTGCTTTATACAACCTGCACTAAGTCTCCCTCCTGCCAGGCTGCAGATGTCAACGGCCTTTCTTTCCTTTCTGGCTAACAGAAAAGCTTGTAACACACAGGGCCTCCTTCAGCTTCCTTGGCACAAAAGAACTTATGACATTAATTTCTTTGCCTGTGGAAGCTGTATGTGAATTCTGAGGTGTTTCATTATCCATTCTATTATGTTACACACGCCTGACAAATTGCTCAGCTCCCTCAAAAAGATTTCATAAAGGTGTGCTGAAGGGCTTGGGATTTTAGAACTATAGAGGCATCAAGCATAAGTATTTTTCAAGAAATTTCAGTTTGCCGTTTGAATTGAGACAGCAAAATTTAGGTAGTAAAGAAAAGGAAGTTACATGTTACTTTGAAGGACTTAACCCTATTGTTAGTGTAAAATGAAACCACACACAGATTATGAACCTACCAGGTCTCTCCATAATACGCACTTTCCCTACCTTAAAATTATTGCCTCAATGGTATTTAGCTACAAAAAAAGCTACTCAAAAAGTATTTAGCTATTAAAAAAAAGACAGATTGTACTGATAAAATATACCATTTCCAAAAGGAGATGTTCTTGTCTCTCTTTTTCTTGATCCAATAAATCATTTTCGTAAAATCTTTTCTGAAACTTCAAAATAAAATCAATAAAAATAAAAAATCACTACATGAAAATGGGAATTAAAAGTACTTGGTAGGTATTATAGGTAGGAGGTACTTACAACATCTACAGAGATCTCCATTCTGTCCAATTCTAACACTGTCTATAAAGAAAATCAAAACTTTATTTATCATTACTCAACAGCATGCCACACTTTTAACTAAAAAATTGTCCAGGTAGGAAGCTTAGAATAGTGGTATACAAAATTAAACATGCCTTTTCTTCCTAAACATTTGAACCCTATGGTTGCATTTTTGTGCTATAACTGCAGTTAAAAACTGTCAAGAGTATTCTCAGAGCCCTGTGGAGACTCACAAGGATGGACTAATAGACTATCTACATGGAACTCAAAATACACTCAAGGAAAGCACAAGAGCATGAAGGGCTGGAGCACAGACCTACGAACCAAGACTGAAAAAATAACTCAGGAATCTGTGAATAAGCCAGGATGCTCCAGGCAGGTGCTCCCCCAACCTCTCCTGCAGACTGGCCTTATGAGGAAGTCACTTACTTGACCTATTTCACTTCATGGCTTCTTTGAAAATAAGTGTGGGCACCCCTTAAAGGTGTACTTTTCCATGAATATCTGTATTACAAAGACATTTTTAACATTTCAAATTCCTGCAAATCCTATATCTTTATATTGTAAAATAAATACATTAAAAAGATATCTCTACCTCAAAGACTTGATAATTTTTACCAGGGTCAAACTTTAATCCTATCTTTAGTCATCTGTTATTTTTTCACAAATGGTCATTGAACCAAAATCCTGAATCCCAGTCCCTAGAAAATAACTGCAGTGTAAGTAACCAAGGAAACACCAACTCTCTTAAATTTGACACCATACACTTTACTACATCTTCTATTAACTGTTCAAAATTACATAACAGACAATAGAATTCTTTAGTCTCCTGTTATTATATTAAGAGAATCAACAGAAATCATAACTTGGACCACCTTAACTTTTAATGATAACCTTAAGAGAAAATGCTGCTGGAAAAGAAAAATGCTTACTCTTTTTACAATAGTGAGGACATCTTTGTCTTTCTCTTGACACAAAAGTTTCCTTATACATAATTCCAACTGCTGAAGTAAATGTTTATCAGTGGGAATCTTCAATGTAGATTTAACTTTGGGCAACAAATAGCATAGCTTCATTCTACAAAACAAAAGTAAATATTCACCATTTGATGCCAATGTTAAATAAGATTTATTAATTTTTGTATTGCCAGCGTTTGAGATAAAATAATTAAGTTAGTAGGTCTTATACGTCTTATTTTTTCAGACATTATTGTCCCTTATGTCTTGTTTCCAGACATACTGTAACATTTTCAAAACTTCTTCATAGGTCAGGACTACAGTCCTGTATCTCAAGTCAATAAAGATTTCTTTGGTATAAGGGGGGAAGGGTTAACCTAGAAAGATAAGCAGACGTCTAGACTTTCAAAATTATCCACACACTTAAATCTATCAGGTACCTAAACACCCTGGAAATCTGGTCCATCAGTACAAAGGAGCCTAAGTCTCAGCGTGGTTAGGAACCAAGATGAAAGAAAAGCAGTAACAGGCTATGATGTTTCAGAAGCTGTGAGCTGCTCTATTGACTGAGGATGCAAAACGCTCAAGAACAATATATGGTGATGTTCTCCTCTGGTCTCAGATTCCACCAGCTTGTGATCAGAGACAATTCTGTGCCAGAGATGGTAACTTTGTGATTAATAACATTCATAAAATTTTTCTTAACAAATTCATCTTACTGTTTTTATACCTTCAAAATATTTTAATCTTCAAAATCTCCCATTAGAAAGAGATATACCACTCTGTAGAAAGCTCGAATAGCATCTCCCTAAGTTTCTTTCAAAATTACGAGCTAACAACTATGTCTGACTTCTAAAGTTCAGTTCAATACAGACAGTGCATTCCTTTTGCAAGAATTTTTAGGGAACAATCCAGAAAAGAATTGTGACAAAATTAATTTTAACATCAGTTAAGGGATTGCAAGTTATTTCAAGTTTCCTTTAACTTTTAATAATGTATCAATTGTATCAATAGAGCTTTTAATTAATGTATTTGTTAAAGTCAATTAGCTACTTCAGACTACACACAAATTTAGTTTATTGTTTTAATATAATCCTCTCCAGGAAATGAGGCATGAATGTTAACCTATATTCACACAAGGGCTCAGTTTTTCGTTTTGGGATCCTGCTGAATTGAGATGTTGGAGTTATATGAGACACAAGACCTATTCTATTTAAACAGTTTCACCTGGTAATAAACCATACTTCGTGAAGCTTACTGAATGCACACATGTATGTGCAAATTATGCTTATGTAAATCTCTATGCAGCATTAGTATTAGATGCCCAGACATGTTAATGAGAACAACATGAATTATACACATCAAAAATACATGATTAAAAAGAAAAAAAAAAGGAACTATCTTCCTATTGATAAAAACTGCCTGGTTCCTATCAGTTTACTGAAGAAAAAAAATTAACTACAATAATGGAAAAACCACTGTATAAAAATGAATAACAAACCAAATTCCTGTATTTTTATTTTTTTTTAAATTTGCTTTAACAATGAAGTAGAACACTTTACATATGGTAAAACCTGTGCTAACTTGCTGAGCTCAGACCACTGAAAAAACTGCTTGTGTGCTTTACTGTAAATACACTGCAGCTGAAATAGATGGAAATTAATGGAGACTGTGAAGTTATGTTTTTCTCTCTACTCCCATAAAACAGAGTATTATTTTTTTCTCATATATTGCTTTTTCCTCTGTCTCATTGTTCCTTTCAATCCCAAAATCCAACACTTTTGATCAGTCCCACACACTCAGACTGACCTGCTCTTGTGATTTTCCAACATCGTTCCTGTAGACCCCTACACTTTTAACACTGGAAACCCTGAAGGCTCAAGTCTCCCATCATTTAAACAACATAAAACCTGTAAAAACATTTCTTAATATATTATTTAAAGCTTTTTTCCTGTACACTGCTACATACTCTTTGTACAGTACCTCACATTTGCCACTGGATCATGTGTAAGTTCAAGCACAGGCAGAAAGAAGTATTTACAGAAGAATGATTTTGAAAACAGTTCCATAATGAATTCACAAGTATCTAAAAAACGAAGTCTGTTCCAGTAACTTTTTCCTTGGCCCAGTTCTGAAAAGTAAGAATCCACATATGTAACCTATTAAGTTTTCAATGTGAGCTAGAAAACATTTCAAAGGTTAACCTCTGACTCAAAGATGATAAGCACACTCATCACAAGGTACACCTTCTCAGCCACCCTCAATTCTTTCTTTCAGTGAAAACTAACCTTCTGAATTCAATGACCACTTCTGTCAGTGAGCATTTTGTTCCAAAACACAACCTGCCCCTTTAACCATTTGAAAAAAGCAAATATAGCAAGTGAACTAGCTACCGTGTTGAACACAGCCCTGTATGCCTTTCAAAGCATGTCACAGGTGTATCAAAATTACCATGTAAACATTAAGGATTGCTAATAAGAACTATTCAGACCTCTAATCTATCTTTAAAATACATAGCATAGATCAGAGAGTCAACTTAGGTGACTAACTGGTTCATAAATCAATTTCTGAGAGTATTTATTCAGCACTTCTTATGCTGAAACCTCTAGAGAATTTTACTTCTATAGAGGAGCTCTGCTTTATATATTGCAGCGCCTGCAGCTGAGCAATCTTGTATTCAAGTAGGGTTGGGGGGGTCTTGGCATATTATCAATTTTCCACATTGCATCCTTCTCAATTTCTTTGCATAAGCTCCACACATATTCCTCGCATATGCACAATATGTTTTGCCTGGTGATCATATGAGCAACCGAATGTCTTCTAAGCATAATCCCACCAATGATGGTAGGAAGTTACACTGAATAAATATAACCACAAATAGCTCTTCAGTCAAAACTCATTTGCATCTCTAGCTAATCAAGGAAAAATTATCTTACGTTCAATCAGTTTCTGAATAACCTCATGCCTCTGTTCTTGTTTGCGATTGTAACGTAAATAAACGCAGAGAGTTCGAGCAGCTGCTTTTTGGACTGGCAGGACATTCTTGAAAGAAATAAAGGGAACACAATTAAACATACTTGAAGCAGCATGGCTAAAAACATATAAAACTTTAGAAGCAGAAAAAAATAGCTAAAAAATTAGCCTAACATTATAAATTTTGAAATAATTGACAAAACGTTAAGGGAGAATAACAAAATTTGGCCAATTCAGGAGACACCTACTTCTGCATCTCTTCTGCCTAACTTTCTTATTCAACTATTTCATACATATCTTAAAGTATTCCATGTTTGGAAGACACCTTCTATGTTATAGGTGCTAGAAAATAAAACAACATCTTTTTTACAACAGACAGCTTTACTCATGAATTAATTCAATAAAGTTTCAGACTAGTAGCTCTAAATTATCAGTTTCAGAATAAAGTGTTCTTTCATAAAGAATGGAACACAATGCAAAGTAACGTATGGAATTGGGGAAAAAGAAGGCATATCTCAGAGGAAAAACTTTGGATTTACCTAGAAACAAAGTGATAATGAGCACAGGGAAAGGAAAGAAGACTTGGGTGGGAGGAAAAACATGACAATCTGACCATTCACATTTTGCTCCTCAAATTGGGAGCAGTTGTCAGAGCAATTTCTCAGTCTCATATTAAAAAACCACAGCCTGATATACCATATGCAATGAGAAATAGTACTTTAAGATTAATATAATATATAAAGTACTACAGACAGCAAATATCTGGCAGTCATTGCTCTAAATGGCGTAAACAGAAAAAAACAATGGGAAAGAGACAGGAGGGCTCACATTTGTCAAAATGATTGTCAACATTCTGTGAAGAAAACGGTAATAAATCTGATCACTTGATATGATATGAGGGAGACATGCATATTTTTGTAGTAACTTCTCATGAGTTCTCCATTTTAAAGAAGTTGCTGCTCTCTGTTCTGCTGTTGTTAATGCAGGAATCAAGTCAGGAATAGACAATAACTAGAAATAAAAATATAAACAAAATAATTTTACATCTTCTAGCTGTATGTCATGTTGCTATGCTTAAAAAGCACATCACAACAATGTAAAAAGGGTATAGATTTTAAAAGGTCAATTAATTCTTCTCCTCAGGCATGATCAGCTACGCTGTGACCACTTCCAGTAGATATTAGCCTAACTTGTTCTTAAAAAAAATTCAGTGATCAAGACTAAGCTGTGTCCCCTAAGCAGTAAGTTCCACTTAATGAGTCAAAAAGCTATTCCACTCCTTAACTAAATACACTTTCATTTCCAACCCCTCATCCAGACAAAGAAAAACTAATGACTGTTAACACAGTTTTACAGATATAGAGAAGACTGAGGAGGGTTCTAAAGGTCTCTTTCTCAAACCAAATAAAACCCATTTTCCTTCTAGCCTCTTAATCTTTGCCCTTGTTCTTCTCAGCTCCCTAATGAATTTCAGTAGGAATTACACACCTTTTCTCAGTAGGAGGCAAAAGCTTTACAGTAGCCAAGCTAAATTATCTTTAGTACTAAGCAAAATGAAACAGACTGCCACACTCGACATCATACTTGTATGTTATATAAAGTTACAGCTGTAAACACCTGACAAAGTCACAATTTAAATTACACTCTCAATTTTTGTCCATACAAGAAAATAAATTTACTCAGTTCTTATATTTTTGGAATTTGTCTATATGTTTAGGAAGCATGCTCAAAAACTACATCTTGAAGCAGGAGATGATCTTTTATGTTCCATTTTACAGGTCATTGAATAAACCATCATCCAGAGCCACATACAATTAAATTAGCAAAGTTGGGAGCTGAATACAGATCTCCTAAATCCTAATTCAGTGCCTTTACTTCAGGAAATACTCTTCCTTCTAGCAGCAACTGTGTTGAAAAATGGCAACCATGGGCAGCTGCTGTATCAATATAAAAAACCAACATAGATTAAGTATTATCTATCACTCCTTTAGCATGAAAACAAATTTTAACTTAATGATTGTACTCCAAAATTTGAACTAATTCAGGAAATGTGTTTAATTAGAAAAATAACATGGATAAACTGTTCATTTTATATTAAGTCTAATCTTACAAAACTTTTTTTTTTTTTTAAAGATTATAAAGACAACATTAAAAAGCACAGGACCTTCAACCCAAGCAGAAAATAATCATGAAAGCCTTTTCGTACAATATATGTCTGAACAGCTTTGCTACTATCTTCATTTGGAAAGCAAATTAAAAAATCATGAGAATGCTCACCTTGCTTTCTGATCCACTGTTTTCTCCTCCATTAGTCATTAGTTCAAGGATTTCGGGAAGGTGACCTACCAGGGCATCTAAAACCTATTTAAGGAAAAGCTGCATGAATGATGTCTGTAAATTAACTTGACTCAATTGTTAGCTCTCACCAACACACCCCTGCTGACATCTCCTATGTTGCTGTTCTCTCACATCCATGTTTAAATTAAAAAAAAAGTTGCAACATAGTTGCATTGACGTGGAATGAGATTTAAAATTGATGTTCAATGTAGTAAGTAATATAAGTTTATAGATTTCAGTTTAGGAAAACAAACTGCAGTTTTTATTCATGTGAATACCAGAAGTCAATGCTTTCTGAACTATTCACATAATAGCATATTTTAAAATGAACATTCATTCTTAAGAAAAATCTCTATTTCATAGACAGTTAAGTAAGAAACTTGACAAACACAAAGTTTCTTTTTTATAAAACAGATTTGTCAGCTGAATCTTAAAAGCAGCATTTCCTGCTTTAAAAAAAACTGCAGTTGATAAAATAGAATATATAGTCTCTATTAGTAGAATAACCCTGTTTTCAAATGTTGTAATACTGGAAACTAGACTAGAAAAGTATATAATTAAATATCTTTTGGCACCAATTCTAAAGGAGGTCATATATATGACAAAGCACCAAATTATTTTTTTATTATTTAGATAATCGTATAGAGATCAAGCCAAGGAATTTTTCAAAATCACCAGCTACTGCTGAGTCTCAGCTTCCAGGTGTTCAACTGGAGAAATCTTTTCAGATGGGTCAGAATTTCATAAACTACAAGTAGATGTTCTATGAACACTTTTGATTTTCTTGAAAATGTCTAACAAAGGGTACCAAACCAAAAAGGAGCACCTGAAAGCAAAACTTACTTTTCAATGCCATATCCAAAGATCTTACGTAGAAAAAAAAAATAAAAATCAAACTACTGGAATAACTGTTATTCAAGGATATGGTGATTTTGTCTCAAACATAAATATCTGTCTTCTTTAGTCACAAAAATTCTCACTATATTGACTGTAATATAGCTAAGCAATTCATGTTTTATGCAGGTTGAAACCAAGGTACGCTAAACCCAACTGTCTCAGAAACATTCACAGATTCTGTACCAGATCTCAGGACTGAAACTCTCTAAATCTTGATCTTTGAACCATACAGAACTTTTTCATCATCTCTTCAATTGCAGAAATGAAAATAAAACAAAGCAAAAACCTGGAACACAATCAGTGATTATTTTATTATAGTATCAAACCCAAATCTTTCCAGAATTTGTAAGGTAATAAACAATATAGCAACTAAAACAATTTAGAATGAATATTATTAAAGCTAATAAATTCAGTGGAGGTTTACTAAATTCAAACACCTTCCTATTTTCCTCCTATTCGCAAAAGGCTTACGTCTTTATGCAGTGTCTATGAAACAGAAGTAAAAGCTGTTGATCATTTTAAACAGTTACTGTACTGTCTTATTGCAGAATTACCAAACATCAAGATAATCAGCCTCAACATAACAAGCAAAAGAAAGTTCCAATAAAAGTATATTACCTCCAGTGACTCATCCTGTAATAGTGTAACCAATTCTTTATGTATTGTATACACACCAGAATTTAAAAGCTTAGCAACCTAAAAAATGACAGTAAGATAGCAAGGTGAAACATTCTTTAGTTCCACAGCACTACAACAACTATACGACATGTGGTTACTTGACAGCAAGCATGAAGAAGGGATGCAGAACAACTGTTTAATATCAGCCATCTAAAATTGTGCAGTTTCCCATTGATCACATTAAAAATGAGAATATGAGTCAAGAAACAGGCCTATTACCTCACCATGAAACATGCTTTTAGAATTAACCCCCTTTCACATTTACTGAAAGTTTTTAAGACTGCACTGCAAGGCTAGAAAAATTCCTTCTGGAATATTCAAATGTTGTATTTCATGCTCCTTAGGAGATTAACAGTCAGTCTGCTATATAATTGACAAAAAGAAAACATAAAAATTGCCTTAGCCTGTGCTGGATTTTAAGTTTCCCCAACATTTCCATCTGAAGTTTTCACTCTTTACTTCTTTGGGTTTTTTTACTGTGATTCATAAATCACATATAAATTTCTAAAAAACACCAGCAGTCCATCTCCACACTGCTAAAAAGGTTTTATAGCAAATACGGGAAAAACTTGAGGAATGAGATTTTTGCCGTATAGATTATTTAGATGATGCTTCTTAATTATTTTCTTCATTTACATAAGTCAAATGAAAACAAGAACTTATTTCCAATCAAGATGAAGCTTTAAGGAAATGGCTAAGGGGAGTTTATTTAAATAAAAAAAAAAAAAATAAATCCACCTAGCAGTGAATGCCATAAATTATTCATTTTTGGTTGTCACGTGGTTGCCTAGTTATGGTGTTAAAATTAAATCAACCAGCACTAAATGTACATTCAGACCAAGGTATAATTTTACAGGTTTTTTTGAATGAGCTAAAGTACTTTGCTTATATTCGAGCAGTACCTAAAAAGCATTAGACATCTAACACAAAATATGATGTAGAATTAGATGCTCATTTCATAATTTCAGCAATTACCTTGGATTATCAGTCGTTAGGACAAGATATCAATAGGTAACAAGAACTGGAAATCCATCCATCTTTCTTTAATGGTGGAAAAAGCCAATTATGCCTCTACTAGTCATTTACATGTTTGCAGGAAGCTGCTTAACCTACCAATTTCCCTAGCAACAAAATGGGATAAAAGGTTACCTCGAGGACTGAAACACAATGATTCTCAGTAAAACAGTATAAAAACCTTGAAGATCTGCTTATATGGGTTACTAAAATCAGGAGGGAGTGTTTTTTTTATTTCTGGAATTCACCCCATACAGCTAACAGTATCTATGCAGTTGTACATTTTTTAACTTTGATGAAATGCAGTGGAACTTATGTAAACTGAATGGAATAAGAATATGTATGCTTTTACATCTGCATAAATTTCCAAGTAGTTTCATATTAAATTGAGCATTTAACTTAGATTTGATCCTTGTATATATTTTCCATAGAACACTGACATAGTAGCAAACTGTACAGTTCTACAGAAATTTTTCTGGAGCAGAAGTGCCAAGTTGCTTTCTCCCATTTGTCTCATTATTTTCTAACAGCATTGAAAACTTTCAAATATTGTAATTACTACAATTTCTGATGTTTTTAGTACTGGACTATTATGTTTCTCCTAGCTTCTGCTCCTTAAAACCTCACCTAGCAGTAGGTTCTTATAGCTGAAAGTCACAGAACTTAAATAGACTAATGTGTGTATATGGGCTATACAGCGAGGTTGGAAGGGAATGAACACCTTTGACAAACTAAATCATTTCAACAAGTTTTCTCAAGTCTTGCTATTTTGAACAGTCAGAAACATCAGCTTAAAGAAATAAACATAAAACAAAAGCATGTAAGTACTAACAACAAACTGCTGTAGACTTACTTCATAGAAGCTTATGGCCATAGTATATCTGACGGGAACTTCGGGGTCATGGCAAAGGCAGAAGAATATAGAATATAGTTCTAAATGGAAGTTCTTTGGATCCACAAAAACAATCATGGCCTGTGGAAAGACAAAGCCTTTTATTGTATAGCTAAAGGACCACACTACCAGAGATTATCAGATGAGAACATTGAGTCACAACCAGCAAGACACTTGGGAGATAACAGGTGGTGATTTTAAAGAATTGTGGCATTTTTGATAGTTGTGCTAAAACACAGGCACCAGAAGAGTTCTGAAGTTTAGAACTAAATTGGATTTACATATCTTCCAAACATGCTGCAGGCTTTTTTTCTGAAGCCCTAGATTAAAACCACAAGATACAAAACCTTAGTTTTATAAATATTGTTTATGTTTCCGTACGCTAGTGGAAGCTGCAAATGGAGACTTCAAAAACAAAGAACATTTTAGCAAGCAGCAAAGGAAGCATCTGAATTTCAACATAATTGTGTGTGTACATACCTTGGTTTTGGTCAAATAAACCAACAGATGCCTACCTATATACAGCGTGCTTGTCTTTAAAAGATAGAATAAAAATAACTGTCTACTGGCTCTTGATAGAAACATATTTTCTTTAAATATAAACGCAGAATGTCAGAATATGAAGTAAATTTACAGAAACATGAGGGGTAAGTATAAAGACCTCACATAAACTTGAAAAGACTCTCCAAACATGACTAAAACATGAATCTAACCATTCAGATTCAATCTTCAGCTCCCTGGAATGCCACAAAACACAGGAAATGCTTTAAGTGGTTTCAAACTGGGGACTTTGTTTCACAGCAGTTTTGTCCAAGCCATTGTGCTAAGGGTTTGGAGAAAATGTGTACGAAAGAAACAGACCAGTAACCTCTTAGAGAACAGGACTCTCAGACAAAACTTGCCAATAATTTTCTGAGGCTCCGCAAAGGGGAATCTTTCCTGGTGACGCTTTTGGACAACCTCAACTTTAAGCCATTAACTTGAACTTTCCAGGAGAGAGCTAGGATCCAGCGAACAATGTACAATTTGGCAATAACTTCTCTATCGCTCACGCAGTCCTATTAAGTGAACTATAGGCACGACACAAATTATTCAACCTTAAATTACTTACTGGAAAATTGTAAGCACAATTCTTCCTCACTGAAATATACTTCTTTTCCTGTTCCAGAGTTTGAAGTTGTAATTGGTTATCGTTGTGTCCATTTTCCTGCTGTAAACCCAGTGTGGAAAGCTTCTTATAAAATTCCAAAAACCGTAAATGCTGTTCAGGAGTAAAAATGCCTAAAAAAAAAAAAAAGTTTGCTTTCCTCATTACAAATGTTATTTATACTGTCCCCTCAAAAAATCTCATTTACAAATCCATCAAATGTGCTGATTATTATCCCTCCTCCCCCACCTTGAGTGTAGCAGAGTATCATCAGTACACATTATGCAAAAAAGTGATTACAGAAAAATGACAGCTAACTATAACAGAGTGAATCTCAATTTCTGTTTACATAATTACATAAATACTCATAATAATAATAATACTCAGAATTTTAACTGTAGGATTGTCAATATATTTATTTGTTCCACTAACACTGGTTTCTTCCTGATTAAATTTTTAGATCTTTATGAAACTCAGTCACATGAAGAACTCATGCCTGCAGAAAGTTGAATAATTAGGCCATGCTACTACACATAATAGAGGTTTAAGATTAAAACTAGAAAACTCAGAATACACTGGACTACAACTAGCAAGGTGACTTCAAAAATTACAAGTAATTTTATAAGTACATTAGTAATAAAAGAATAATCAAGGACAGGCTCAGTTTTCTACTCAAATGAGAGAGGAAAAGTGTCAGTGATCGGTATCAAGAAGGTTGACATACTTAATGCTTTTATTTTCTCTCTCAAATTCCACTAATATCACCAGGCTCTGAAGAATTAACAGTGACAAAGATTCAAGCTTTAAGCAAAGAAGGATCAGGTCAGTGAATACTTAAACATGAGATGTTTTCAAAATGTGCAGGGTCAGATGTGCTTTGTTCAAGTGTTCAGAAGTATTTCAAGTACTAGGTGCTGAAATCTTAAAGAAGTGAGATACCAGAATGGAGATGAGCTGAAGTGGTACTGATATTTAATAGCTGCAGAGGGGAAGGTCAAGCCATATAATTACAGCTCAGTCAGATTAGTTTCACGTTTTTGAAAAAATTGGAACAAAAATCCAAAAATCTACTCGTCAATACTGAAAAGAAAACAAGAAAACAAGTAGCAGCCAACACGGCAAAAGCAAAACTTGTCAAACTGATTCCATTTCCTCTAGTACTGGATATCAGGACCTATGAATACAAAAGATGCAGTAAAGGTCATGTTTTTCACAAGCAAAATAAGGGAACAGGAAAGAAGGTGAAAAACTACAAAGCTGCTGCATAACTGCTTGGAAAACCAGATAAAAGAAAGTTACCCACAGCTCACTGACAAGACGGGCAAATGTATAAAGAAATGTCTGTCCTACTTCTGGTACTGTTCAGTATTTTTGTTGGTTTTTTGGATGCTGGATTAGAGACTTCACTTATTAAATATTCTACTAACATCAACCTAGGAGGGAGACTGCTTATGCTTCAGAAGGTAGAGTTTTAAATGATCTTCAGAAACTCGACATGGTCTTAAAACTTTAGACTATTATTCCATTAGGAGAGAGGTAAGCTACCATGTTTACCTAAATCCACATCACCTGCACAAGGCCAGAAAAGAAGAAATATTAACTAGCTGTGAGACATGAAAAAATAAAACAAAAGGCTTCATAGACAGCACTTGAGCAAATAATGTCAAACCATTGCAAACTGTTGTAAAAAAAAAAAAAAAGGCAGTTTTTCATACTGTAAAACGTAAACAGCAATATAGCTTGTAAGACACATGAAGTAACCCTTTCACTTTGTTCAGCTCTCCCAAGTCATAACACTTCAAGAAAAAATATGAACTTGCCAGACAGAGTTCAGAGGTGAAGAGAATTCAGCAATTAAAGTCATTCAACCTAAAGAATAGATGACTGGGAAGACATGATAAAAACAGGATGGACTGTCCTGTCTCTATATTTCTGTAAGTAAGTTTGACACAGTGGAACAGCCTTTATGAGTTATTGGTAGTGAAGCAACAGTCACTTTGATAGTCTCTGACACAATCATAAAGCATTATTTTAAAGATATGTAAGACAGATCAAAAGGTTTAAGAGTCTAGGAGGAAATTTTCTATAATGTAAAATCATGATTCTCCACAGGTAAGCTCTGTGTAGAGGGTATATGGTGGGCAGAATGATCAAGCAAAGATCTCCTGTGCTCAAATGAAAACCACAAAAGTTATGGGTAGAGATTTGGCCCCAGCTGCAGCTGGGAATCCACGTGCCATTAGGTCTCCTTTCTCCCCTGAAGTTCCCTATGGGCCATGCTCTGTTCTGTGCCTCAAGAATAATATCAAGCAGAGGTGAACATACTGTGTTTTCAAAGGTTTCTGGTTTTGACAATTGTCATCCAACTCAGAAGCTCCAGAATATCCAAGAAGGAATCAAAATGAATCAGTCAAACCAATAAATGCAAAACACCACGTCTCTATCTCTAACCCTGTCTAAACAAAAAACTCTGTCCCTGCCTAGACATAAAAAATCCAATAAACAGAGGTAACCCAAAGAGGAAATTCACAAAATCTAATACATATGCAATAGATTACTTCAGACTTTTACTTCCACATTTCCTTTCCTAATTATCATTTCATCTGATACATTCAAACGTGTCTATTTTCCAATTCTCCAATCTTCCCTCACTTTTAAGATTTTTTTAAAAAAACATAAATCATACCATATAATCCATTACACAGCTTCCCTAAATGGAAAGACAAAGAAACTAGGATAGATTCATCTGCTTTGAAGGATTTTTCACAGAATGATTTCACTAGGGGGAGCACAGTTTGACTTCTATCATCTGAAAAACAAAAGAAATTTTTGAAGTTAGCCATTTGACAACATCTAGAAAAGAGCACAGAGAGTGGACTTCCATAATAAGTTACAAAAAATATAATTTAACATGCATAGGAGTATTTTTGGCAGCCACTCAACAGAGGTAGAAAACAAGATGTATAGAAAATGACAAACATATTATCATAATACAGGTCCTAAATTTTAACACCTTACCTTTATGTTTGTTTGTTTTCACGGAAAAAGCATCCCCCCCAGTGGAGGATAAGCCAGAAAATAAATGAATAGTCTGAATGAATTGCTTTCTCTAAGCTTTTCTCAATAGCTAAAAGCAGTAATTACAGCAATTGGGAGGTGGTGGGGAGGAAGACTGGAGACTGGGAGGTGCACAGAGAAATACAAACTTGATAGCATCAATGCAAAGGCTCAATACCTTGAAAAATAACCTACTATCATACTTACTGATATAAGCACTAACTGCTAAAAAGTCCAATTAGGTATTCTCCCCAAAACTACCTTCTTTCTTTATGTACTCCTCCCATATGGCTTATATGCAATCATGTATTTTAGTAACTCATCACTCAGTTCCTATGAATATTTGCTCCTCACTTATGTATCAGGAAGGAGTATTAGAGTCAGTAAGATGGGAGTGGGAAATGTGGTGCAAAATACTGAGTTGCTAATGAAGATAAACAACTGAAAAGTTTGGAAAAATACAGTATAAAGAGTATAAAAGCAGCAAATAATGAACAGTAATCAACAATATAATTTTTTTCATATACACTATCATGTACTTTGCTGCTTTGCACATTTCCAGTTGTAAAAAAACCAAAACAACATAGCAGAAGTGATACAGAGCCAGAAAAGCTGGCTGTTATTGTCTTCTACATCCCCCTGAAAAAAAATCTAGAGAGCATAGCTATCTGGGGGACAAGGCACAGAAGATCCCCTGAATGTCTCCCTATACTGGAGTGCTCACAACAGCTCTCCTGAAAGTTTGCCCTAATCAATGCCAAACTGAACTTGTGATGAGAACCCGAGAGCCACATGTGGAGGCAACCCATCACTTCTATGCCAAAAGAAACAGATACAACACAGAATTTATCCTTCCTCAGATGAAGACACAGACACTCACCCCTACACCTGGAGAAACATGAAATATGCATCCTGATCAGGGGAAAGATATGGAGCACTGAGAAAAACACAAGCATTTACATTTTCTGCCTTAAATACAGAAAAGCTTTATAAAATACACGTGCTTTCTCATTACAAAAAAGAAAGCTTTCAGGGCCATTTCGTCACCAGTTCAAAGGGATTTAAATAGCAATTGCTGATGCCTAGTACCTCTAAAACTAATCAGTTGTGCACACTGCAGTTCATGGGACATGAAGAATTTTTTTCTGTTCCAAAATTTACAAATGTATTTGATATATATAACTAGATGTTAAAATCTGCAAGGTTTACTGATACACACACAAATATCATATCACTGCCCCAGTCTAGGTTCTTCAGCTCAGAAGGCAGGCTGCAGCCTGTAGGTAGGACTAGCTTTACTCCAGTTAAAAGGCAAGAACTATTTAATAGCAAAAAAGCACTAGCAAATGTATTTGTTGAGCTAACATTTTGTATTCTGTGTATTGATAGCATTAAGTAAATATTAATAACCCAATATTCTTATCATTTATACAGTAATTTTACTCATTCCATTTAGCCACTTTCCATCAGAAACTTTGAATAAGATAGCTGATTTGAGGGACAACTGGTTCACTTTCCTTAAAACTTACTGTGTATAAAACACTGCAAGACATGAAATACATAAAGGATAAAACAATAAACAAAATAAAATCAGAAACGTCTGAAGAACGCAGACAGAACCAAAAACACTTACATACATTTCTAAGATGCGTTAAAGGACTAAGAACTGGGCGAGTAAGTTAAATTCTTACCTGCATCAAACATATCGAGCAGATTCACTAACGTCTCAAAAGCTGCGAGGCGCACGCTGCTGCTCTCATCTCTTGCCAGCTCCACTAACTCAGGAAGCACCACAGTTTTTGTTAGTTCTGTCCTGCAACGTGAGGCAAGCAGTCAAGAGAAAACATACAATGAAACAATATTGCCACAGCAAAACAGAATTCTTCCTTTAAATACTCATTGAGATATTTTTTGTGTAGTCAGGAAGGAAAATTTGACAAAGTTGTAAGGAAATGAAAATTAAATAAAAACCTCCAGTCAACCTCAGGACCTTTTTCTTTGTCAGCCAAAAAAAGGTGCAAGTTTAAAATGTGAAACTTCATCACTAAAAAAGCATTCAAACTAGCTCAAAATAAATCAGAGAAAATGCAGTCTGAAAAGACTCAAAGGAGTCCAGCTACTTTGCTGTCTCACTAAGAAAACTCTTCTGATGAAAGATGCAGAAAACGCTCAATGCAATGGCCCAAAGCCAAAAATTATTAAATATGAGTCATGTTGGATTGAAGTGTCAGGAAATCTTAAGCTTCAAAGATAAGCCTCCTTTGCAGAGGGTAAGCAACTACTGCTCAGAGAAAATGCAGTTTCCCAACTAGTCCAAACAGTAGCTTTTAGGCTTGTTTTAAAGTAGTGAAGAAAGGGTTCTGCTTGTCTCTTTTTGCCCTGGTAATTACTAGCACTGTCTGTGCGTGACAGTCCTGACAACTTGAATCTATACATTGGCAGCAGATTGCTGTATTGGGGATTGACTTAGAAATTAGAGTTTAATCAGAGAGGTGACTAAGGAGGAGTGAAATACTCTTGACACAGAAACATGCGCAGTAAGGTGGCTGGCATAAGCAAAATGAAAAGAGATTCACCTCTTGGAGTAAAAGTATAGTTTATGTAAAAAATACCATCCATATTTCCCATGTTCCAGTGAATAACTGATTCTTGATTGCTTTACGAGATTACAGTCTGACTATTAACAAGAACTAGGAAGACATACCCAGTATTTCCACTTTTTATTTCAGTCATGCTTTTTTTTTTTAATTTTTATTTATATTCTAGTGTTTGAATCTGTCTGCATTTGAGTTAAGAAGCCCACTTTGTTCTGTTCACGTGTACGAGCTCTTGGTTTGCTCATCAATTAGTGAAAGCTGTTGTAAGCACCACATCTCAAGGATGGGACCTCAGCAATTTATAATAGCCAAGGCTGTATCCCTCAATGTTTATACTGCACAAAACATTAAACTGCAGGGAAACACTGATAAAATTATACTATGTAAGCACTAAACAAGATGACAAAATCAAAGCTATGTTTAAGACTTTGAGCAACTGTGTACGAAAAGTTTAGAGTCTGAATTCAATTGCATTCTTTAATACAGAACTAATCACAACTTCCAGGTTGCCAGATTTTAACTGAAATAAAAATGCCCAAAATACCCTTTCCAATTACACTAAACAAGTAACAGCCTTCCGTTTTGTAAATCGATATGAACAATAATACTTTCCAATGTTTATAATCATCATCAATGAGTTCCAAACCTTACAGAGTTTATAATTGTTACCAGCAAATCAAGATGTAGCTTAACAGTATTATTCCAAAAAGACGATTAATCATTCATATAAAATTATGAGAAAATGACATGATATCATTGAGTGGTAACAACCTTAAATAGTAAAAATAAGCATTGGGACTGTTGCCACATTATGCCTTCAACATTTAACTAAAAATGTGCTTATTTCTATTTATTTAATTGTGTTTATTTTCCTACTAGCAATTCTTCCTCAACATGAAAGACTGCAACAGTTTACATAGCAAAAATACCAACAGTTCACCATTTTTTATGAGATTAAAGATTAAAGCATCTAAAACATTGGGAAGGGACTTGGTAAAAACCTCACAGACAGAACAGTGTATATAGATACTTTAATGCTAAAAGTTGGGGAGGAAAGAATTAAAGAAAAATATACAGAGTGGACCATTAGTTGATAACTATGTATATAGCCCCATTAAACCACTATTCTAAGGCTGAGTAAACTGCCAGTAATACTGCCATTTGCCACTGCGTAACACCTATCCTGTTCTAAGACATTCAGCTCCTAGGTATAATAAATGCAATTTAGTTTAGACACTAAAAAGAATGAAGAAAATTTTATTTCCTTTCCAAAATGGTGACTTATTAGTATAAGACATAGCCACCTTGTTACAAATGAAAACAACTTTTTTGCTTCTTCTTTCACACTGCTAAGTATACATTGAAGTTAAACAGCATTTCGAGGAGTGAGAACTAAATGCACATGTTTAATTCTTATTTGAACACCTGGATGTGCATCTACCTATCTTAAATGTAAAAGAAAACATCTGAAAGCAAATTCACACAGATTCACACAGACAGTGAGTGCTTCCTAGAGGCTACCACCAAAACAAAATGATTTTCTGTTTCTCAATAGACTGAGTCACAAGGCAAGGAAATCTGTGCAGCTGTACATTTTTAAAACATAAAAAAATGTCTCACTAATATGTGAATGGAATATTCTCTAACTATACGCATACCCTAGATATGAGTTATTTTACTCAGAATAACATACACTATTTTAAAAAAAAAAAAAACTTTTGCTGTATTTTGTGATACAAATAATAATTCTGAAAGCGAAATTCATATGATTACTTCTCAGCTCTTTACTATGGCAGAAGATAACTGAGAAGGTCAGATGGATCCATGGTAATGCAGATGGCATCTCAGATAAGACACCAAAAATCTCATGGGATTAAGCAATAACAAATGAGAAAAGAGGAAGGAAAGTGATTGAGGTAGACAAGAACATATAGCCTAGGAAGGGGCAGGAGAAAAAAGGGTCAGACAACAGCCTAAATCAAGATCAAAAATCATGGGGGGGTGGGAAAGAAATGCTTTGCAAATATGTTTCTGTGGATTTCCATTTTGGTGACATGAAAAATATTTAAACTACTATGACACTTAGAACTGTCCCTCCCTTCAAAACTTGGTAGTTATAAAGAAACCAACAATTATTCACTCCCCAAAGGTAAACAAAACCCTCTCTTTCACTCATCTTTAATCTTCCATTAAAGAGAATTCAATTTTAAGATACATAAAGATGCATGAGATACATGCACACAGTAAAAATAAAAGTAACCTCAAGTTATTCATTAATTCCATTTAGTAAAATTGTTCTAGTTTTACAAATATCAACAGTATTGACAAATACTACCTTTCTTTTCTGTAATCACAAGTTCTTCTAAAGGCAAAGCCATTCAATACAGAAAATGATAAAATGAGTTAGCATGCTAACCTACGTTTTGTTATAAAAGAAAATAAAGTACAAAAACAAATGAGTAACTTTACTGAGATGAGTAATACTGTGTTTTCACATTATTCACATCCTTTGAACTTTGGAAGGACAAGGACTTTGCAGAACAGGTGTCTAAAGCACACATATAAAATTATTTTGTATGCAATAAAGACAAGTTTATCCAGGGATCTATAAACTACTATCCTCTATGACCTTAACAAAGCAAAGTTAAATTAAGTACACGGCAGGAATGCTTAGTTCTTGCTGTGAATATTCATTCCCTATACCTGAGTAAACTAAAACACTGTCTTAACATACACTTTCCCAGTATTCCATGGCTGAGGTAAATCACATTGCTTCAGGAATTTCTGGTGGTTTGGTTTTGTTTGGTTTTTGTTGTTTTGTTGGTTTTTTTTTTTAAATAACTCAGAATCTAAACCACAATATAATTCTCCATTGTAAAAAAATCAATCATTCCACAGCCACAGGAAAGTGTCTTTTCCACAAGCACCACTACTAACAAACTGAAGTGCGCATTTACCACATATTTCAAATTACATTTCACTTTCAGCCTCATCCTTGAATTTGCTTATAAATTCACAATTTCAAAAGCCAGAGGGACTCTCAAGATCTAATCTATCCCAGCTGTGTAACACAGGACAGGGAACCTTACTTGATATTTTCTTCAAGTCTGTAAGAGAAATTACTGGTTTTTTTCCTTCCTGACACAATAACAGGCAGACAGACCTGGAATTTTAAAATATTTATTCACCCAGAGACAAATCCTGTGTGGGTAGTTAACATGTTTTAGTTATTAAAATAAAAGTTCCAGACTTCTTCTATTCCTGTATGTGCAATATTGAAGGTTTAAGAGTAAAAGCTGTGACTGAACTGAAATTTGCTTACAAAACACATTTAGCATCCTTTCACAAAAAACTGCACAGTAATTATTAAAAACTGCTAATACTTGCCATAATCCTCTTCCATTTTTAAATAAGCCCAATGACATCAATGAATAATTGAGACGATTTCAAGAAGCTATAGATTAACTCATCATTTACAAAACAGTGTTGTTTGTATGCTTCAGCAATTTTACTATCAGAGAGAAATAAAAATCTGAAAATGGAAAAGAGCCAACTGCCAACAGCCAACTCCTAAGAACACATCTGTACACTCCAAATTCACTACTGAGTATGCATGAATTAAGTTAGAGATCTTAAAAGGAGTTTTTAGGTTACCATTAAATATTTTAGAGAGAGATTTTGCATTCAGAAGCAGTTATGCAAATTGTACTCACCCTATTCCTTGAGCTATATGTTCCAGCTGCCGACACATACAAGCTCTAACTTCATATTCCACGTCATGGCACAGTGATTTTACCAATGGAAGAATCTCTCTTTTAATACTAAAAATGTAAAATTTTTTTATTAATACACAGAACAAGAATATATCAAATCCTCTCTGTAACACTCAAATTTTACCCATATATTACTTCTAGTGGCAAATTTTTTAAAGCTAATTGAAGCAGACCGAAATCATTATTAAATCATTATTAAAGAGGACTTCCTGAGCTAGGCATGATTTCTGTGCATTTAGTAGCCCTCAATGGATTTCTTTTGTAACGCAAAATCCCATGTATCCGATTGCCTGGATAGGAAATGTGTTTGTTAAATGGTCCTACTATGATAATACTGGATAAGAATGCACCAAGCACCATACCAACTGCTTTGGGCAGGTAAATTATTTAGATTTCCTTTCACCATCGCTTCCCAGCCACAGACACTGAATCTAAGAGCTGGACAACATCAGGCAACAATAGTGGCTCCTGATACATTTCCATATAATCAGGGATTGAAAAAAAATATCCACATGTTAAATTGGGTTAGACACTAGAATGTTAGGAATGGGATTTGTTTCTTTATGACAAGAAATTCTACAGTGATGAAGTTGTGCCTGTAAATTGCAGAGAAATCCACTGTTTGGCTTATTTCCTAGTACAAAAAACAATAGGGAAGAATGGCATGAAATCAGTACCCATTTGAACCTGTGGAAGAACATACAAACTGGTTATAAACTGATGAATATCAGCGAGTCTGAGTATGCTAGTTACATAACGTACATGTTTTTATGAATAATTAAAATCCAGATAAAGGGATCTGTAAAAATAAAGCATTTATTTTTTGTAATAAAGTCTACTTTTCTTGTAGTAATTTTTGCCAACTAACAAAGAAATACTGGTGTATACTGTGAAATGAAAAATATACGTACAGTCTACTTACATATGAGCTTCAAATTTATTAGCTAATTTTCCCATGATTTTACAACTAACTAAGCGGGACTGAAGTGTTTGAGAAAGCTGTGCTTTGGAAACAAGTGGATTCAGGATCTATATGAAAGAAAAAAGAAGAAATAAGAACAGAAGAAATGTGAGCACTAAATAACATATTCCTCCTCTTAAAAAATCTAGGAAAACATATCCCAAATGTCATCTATCCTTTTCAAGGAATTAATCAGTACTAACACTAATGATGCCTGTGTACATTAAGTGTCTATTGGAAACCCATATTTAATATTCAGTGCTACTTATACCATATTAAACTCATATCTTGGCCCAAATAGCAGTTTATGATTAACAACACAGCCACAGGTTTATATTTGTCTACTTGTGTCTTTATTTTGAGACTGAGTTGTATATGAATTATTATAGCTATTAGCTGGTAATTTTCACAGAAGTTGTTACATGTGTTCCTGCACAAGAAAAAAAATCATGCAGAGAAAGGAAAAGGAAGCCTCTCTTAAGTTCCTTCTCGTAAATTTTCTCAGGAAACACTTCTTTTGGTGTAAAGTTTTGAGGCAATGATCCCTCTCAATTACACATACTTTGCAAATCTGTAGGGAAGAGGCTTTGTTTCCATACAGATGCAGAAAACCTGCATCTTTATTGGAGCTCTGCTGCCATTTGTTGGATCACCTCTATGGTGCCAGAAAGGCAGATCTGCAGAACCCCATATTTAGATATATTATTTTTTTGCCCAGAAAGAATCACAGAGATCTAGGTGCCAGGCAAGAGGCATATTGCAGAGATGCATCTCCTGTGTCTGCTACAGTCCCTCATTCAATGTCTTCTGCAGAGCTCCACAAAAGCATAATATACAGAGAAGGAAAGTCCAGCAAAATTCTGAAAGCGTTTTTCTCTGTTGAAATTTTGAGGTGACAGAATCTTACCACTGTAAGGAGAACTAGATCATCCAGACTAGAATTTGTACATAAGGTATGCTTCTAACTGCTTCTAATTACAACACTGCACAAAGCAACATATCATTCGTTACCTACAAAACTGTACATTACTTAATTGGTTTTTGAACCATAACAGCAAACACACCACATCTAGTAATACTAACTCCAGTTACTGACCCAGACACCATCTCTCCCCAACCCTTCTGGGTTAGGCTGAGCTTTGCTCTGAGACACACACCTTTCCTTATGTCCTGGGAATCTATGATTGTCCTGTGATTTTTACTTACAAAAATAATAAAAAAATAATAGCTAGAATATTTCAAGCTTTCTGATAGAAAGATCCTTCAAGTAACATAAAAGGCGCCTTCTCAGAATCAGGTTTCAGTACAGCTGCTGAATCAACACTGCTTTATCACTTGTGATCATCCCAAAGCAAATTTTTGTGGAAACTTACAAATGTGTTCCTGCAAATTTTTGTGGAAACTTACCAATGTGTTCCTGCAATCAGGGGTCTCCAAACTCCATTTTGCTTAAATGTTATCTTTAAAATTAGATTTTGGACGTGACTAGAATAAATTATCCTTTTTTTTCCCCCAACCTAACTTTTCACCCCTTAGAAGTTTATTTTGTAAACAGTACTGGATTTCAATTGCCCGCTAATTTTAATGAGCATTTTTTATACTACAAAAGCAATGATACATTTAAATCCCCATATTGTTTTAAATTACAGCACAGTAGAATATGCCTATTCCAAAGCTTTTAAACTTAAAAATGAAATACGAATACTTAAAACAAAACTGAATAAATTAACTGAGTAAAGGGGAGGGACATTGTGACTTTGTTGTAGATTTCCTTCCTCTTTCTCGAACTACACAGTGAAAAATTAAGAGTGTTTGCAGGGCATTCAGGTTTTGGTACATCAAGAACAACTGAAATATACAATGAAATGGATCTCTAGCATTCAGTCCCATTTAGCAGAAATCAGGATATTAGACCAGTAACAAACAAAATGTAGTTTCTTCATGAAGACACAGATACTATTCTGTAAACCAAAACAGGATACATGAAAACAAGTTATTGTAAATATTAAATGCAGTGGAAGTGTTACAGTAAACAGTCTTTATTTGCTTAAGAACACTAAATTTTTAAAATTACCTTCCTGTCTCGCTCTTTAATGCATTCCTCTCATACAGTATGTTCTACCAGCATCACTGCCTTCACAGGCATAAAACTGCCACAAATCTTACTGAAGTGAATGAGAGTTTCAGGGAACTACAATCTTACAAAATATTATTAATCTGTTGTTAGCATAAGTGGGAGAATATTATTACCTCGTGTCTGATAGTCTCCTTTGGTAAAGCTTCTATTACAGAAAGAAGAGTTTCTAGCCATGCATTGCTGACACCTGTTAGAAAGAAATGGGTTCTACGTGAAGTTGTACATGTAACAAGTATAACAAAACACACATCAGTTTTACAAAAACAATTCTCACTTTTTACATGCACCTCTTCAAGGAGCTATGTATCTAAAAGCCACTAAATTAACATTCAAGACTTCAAACTACAAGGTAAGATAGGTGAGAAGCAAATTCTGTCCCCATTTCTTTTATCTTTTCAATTCCCATACAAAAAATAATAATTAACCTGTTTGTTTTGAAAAGATGATTTTGCTCATTTAGAAGCATACCCTTTTCTTACGCCCACCAAAACTTTCTAGTTTTACAAGAGGCCATATTTTCTCTTTGTATATTACAAAGAGTGTCAAAGAAGTTAAGAAAAACTAAACATCACAGCAGAAATGTCAACCATCCTCCCTCCATTTTCCCAGCCACAAAATTCCACTACTTCAGTAGCAGCTGGCACTCAGTAACAACTTCGGGATTTAGTCCTTCAGAGAAAGTGGTTTTGTTTGCTTCAATCTGAATTATATTAAATATCAGTATGTTAAGTGGTTAGCATGAAAAAATCTTGTCGTTCGTGCAAGTCTAGAAACAACGTTACAGTGATTGCATTCACTGCTTTACACAGTATTGCATGGTCACTATGGAAGGAAACATACAGAAAATACAGAAGTAATCAATCATCAGCATAATTCTACAGCCCTGACCTGCATCTCTGTGTTCCAGGTTCTGGAGAATGATGTGTAGGAAGGAGTGGGAGTAGGTATGAATGGACACCGACTCTTCTTGCAGAACAGTCAAAAACGAAACAGCAGCTGTTAACTGCATTTCCACTCCTGCAACGTGCAGCACCTCCTGTAAAATTAACAAATTCTATGAATTTAGAGCATGAGGCAGAAATGAACTGGAAGAACATTTAAATTTTACATTCACTTTTAAGTGCAAATGCACAACAACCTGGGTAAGCTACAAAATTATTTTCTCTTAACAACAATTATCTGGAGACATTCAAATCTTTCATATTATAGCATGAACATTTTAAGAAAAATAGTTGGTTATAATATTTTTTTTACTTTCCATTTCATCAATGCATATGTATGGATTTTTTGAATTTACAAAATGAGAGGTAAAAACAGACCAGCCAACAATTTCAATTCTGCTCTAAATCTACATGAATTAAAAAGAAATGTTTCATTCATTCAGTCAGACATACTAAAATAGCAGAAGGCAATTTAAACTTCATCCCTTGCCAACTGACATGGAACATAAATGAAAATACGTGTGTGTATATATATATATATATATATAGTCTTAAGAATAAAGCAGGATGCACTAGAATATTTATCTAGGTAACTCAGCATTTTCTAGTACTTAGTTTTAACGCATAGGAATATAACTAATTAGGCTGTATTTAAAAGCCTAAAGTTAAATGAAGATAATATGGGAATTCAATACTACTAAATTTTTTGAATGAAACAAAAAGGAAATTTAGATTTCAGATTTATGTACACGCCAAAGAGCTTGCAGGATACTTACACAGCATTCATTGTAAGTATGTACACGTATAACAGCTAGGTGAACCTTCCATTTGTTTACTTCTCTAAATGTATCTCTCTAAAGTTCATTATTCTACTACTAAAGGATCACACCCATTTTACAAATTATTCCAAATTCACAGAAGCACAGAGTTTAAAGCCCATACTTCCTATTTAACATTTTGTATATGTGGATTTGTTTCTTTTTTTAAAAGTGTTTGAGATGAACAGTATTTTCTCACATCACATATCAAAAATCAACAATAAGCTGATATTTTTATTTTTTTTTTACTTACTGATATAAGCACTAACTGCTAAAAAGTCCAATTAGGTATTCTCCCCAAAACTACCTTCTTTCTTTATGTACTCCTCCCATATGGCTTATATGCAATCATGTATTTTAGTAACTCATCACTCAGTTCCTATGAATATTTGCTCCTCACTTATGTATCAGGAAGGAGTATTAGAGTCAGTAAGATGGGAGTGGGAAATGTGGTGCAAAATACTGAGTTGCTAATGAAGATAAACAACTGAAAAGTTTGGAAAAATACAGTATAAAGAGTATAAAAGCAGCAAATAATGAACAGTAATCAACAATATAATTTTTTTCATATACACTATCATGTACTTTGCTGCTTTGCACATTTCCAGTTGTAAAAAAACCAAAACAACATAGCAGAAGTGATACAGAGCCAGAAAAGCTGGCTGTTATTGTCTTCTACATCCCCCTGAAAAAAAATCTAGAGAGCATAGCTATCTGGGGGACAAGGCACAGAAGATCCCCTGAATGTCTCCCTATACTGGAGTGCTCACAACAGCTCTCCTGAAAGTTTGCCCTAATCAATGCCAAACTGAACTTGTGATGAGAACCCGAGAGCCACATGTGGAGGCAACCCATCACTTCTATGCCAAAAGAAACAGATACAACACAGAATTTATCCTTCCTCAGATGAAGACACAGACACTCACCCCTACACCTGGAGAAACATGAAATATGCATCCTGATCAGGGGAAAGATATGGAGCACTGAGAAAAACACAAGCATTTACATTTTCTGCCTTAAATACAGAAAAGCTTTATAAAATACACGTGCTTTCTCATTACAAAAAAGAAAGCTTTCAGGGCCATTTCGTCACCAGTTCAAAGGGATTTAAATAGCAATTGCTGATGCCTAGTACCTCTAAAACTAATCAGTTGTGCACACTGCAGTTCATGGGACATGAAGAATTTTTTTCTGTTCCAAAATTTACAAATGTATTTGATATATATAACTAGATGTTAAAATCTGCAAGGTTTACTGATACACACACAAATATCATATCACTGCCCCAGTCTAGGTTCTTCAGCTCAGAAGGCAGGCTGCAGCCTGTAGGTAGGACTAGCTTTACTCCAGTTAAAAGGCAAGAACTATTTAATAGCAAAAAAGCACTAGCAAATGTATTTGTTGAGCTAACATTTTGTATTCTGTGTATTGATAGCATTAAGTAAATATTAATAACCCAATATTCTTATCATTTATACAGTAATTTTACTCATTCCATTTAGCCACTTTCCATCAGAAACTTTGAATAAGATAGCTGATTTGAGGGACAACTGGTTCACTTTCCTTAAAACTTACTGTGTATAAAACACTGCAAGACATGAAATACATAAAGGATAAAACAATAAACAAAATAAAATCAGAAACGTCTGAAGAACGCAGACAGAACCAAAAACACTTACATACATTTCTAAGATGCGTTAAAGGACTAAGAACTGGGCGAGTAAGTTAAATTCTTACCTGCATCAAACATATCGAGCAGATTCACTAACGTCTCAAAAGCTGCGAGGCGCACGCTGCTGCTCTCATCTCTTGCCAGCTCCACTAACTCAGGAAGCACCACAGTTTTTGTTAGTTCTGTCCTGCAACGTGAGGCAAGCAGTCAAGAGAAAACATACAATGAAACAATATTGCCACAGCAAAACAGAATTCTTCCTTTAAATACTCATTGAGATATTTTTTGTGTAGTCAGGAAGGAAAATTTGACAAAGTTGTAAGGAAATGAAAATTAAATAAAAACCTCCAGTCAACCTCAGGACCTTTTTCTTTGTCAGCCAAAAAAAGGTGCAAGTTTAAAATGTGAAACTTCATCACTAAAAAAGCATTCAAACTAGCTCAAAATAAATCAGAGAAAATGCAGTCTGAAAAGACTCAAAGGAGTCCAGCTACTTTGCTGTCTCACTAAGAAAACTCTTCTGATGAAAGATGCAGAAAACGCTCAATGCAATGGCCCAAAGCCAAAAATTATTAAATATGAGTCATGTTGGATTGAAGTGTCAGGAAATCTTAAGCTTCAAAGATAAGCCTCCTTTGCAGAGGGTAAGCAACTACTGCTCAGAGAAAATGCAGTTTCCCAACTAGTCCAAACAGTAGCTTTTAGGCTTGTTTTAAAGTAGTGAAGAAAGGGTTCTGCTTGTCTCTTTTTGCCCTGGTAATTACTAGCACTGTCTGTGCGTGACAGTCCTGACAACTTGAATCTATACATTGGCAGCAGATTGCTGTATTGGGGATTGACTTAGAAATTAGAGTTTAATCAGAGAGGTGACTAAGGAGGAGTGAAATACTCTTGACACAGAAACATGCGCAGTAAGGTGGCTGGCATAAGCAAAATGAAAAGAGATTCACCTCTTGGAGTAAAAGTATAGTTTATGTAAAAAATACCATCCATATTTCCCATGTTCCAGTGAATAACTGATTCTTGATTGCTTTACGAGATTACAGTCTGACTATTAACAAGAACTAGGAAGACATACCCAGTATTTCCACTTTTTATTTCAGTCATGCTTTTTTTTTTTAATTTTTATTTATATTCTAGTGTTTGAATCTGTCTGCATTTGAGTTAAGAAGCCCACTTTGTTCTGTTCACGTGTACGAGCTCTTGGTTTGCTCATCAATTAGTGAAAGCTGTTGTAAGCACCACATCTCAAGGATGGGACCTCAGCAATTTATAATAGCCAAGGCTGTATCCCTCAATGTTTATACTGCACAAAACATTAAACTGCAGGGAAACACTGATAAAATTATACTATGTAAGCACTAAACAAGATGACAAAATCAAAGCTATGTTTAAGACTTTGAGCAACTGTGTACGAAAAGTTTAGAGTCTGAATTCAATTGCATTCTTTAATACAGAACTAATCACAACTTCCAGGTTGCCAGATTTTAACTGAAATAAAAATGCCCAAAATACCCTTTCCAATTACACTAAACAAGTAACAGCCTTCCGTTTTGTAAATCGATATGAACAATAATACTTTCCAATGTTTATAATCATCATCAATGAGTTCCAAACCTTACAGAGTTTATAATTGTTACCAGCAAATCAAGATGTAGCTTAACAGTATTATTCCAAAAAGACGATTAATCATTCATATAAAATTATGAGAAAATGACATGATATCATTGAGTGGTAACAACCTTAAATAGTAAAAATAAGCATTGGGACTGTTGCCACATTATGCCTTCAACATTTAACTAAAAATGTGCTTATTTCTATTTATTTAATTGTGTTTATTTTCCTACTAGCAATTCTTCCTCAACATGAAAGACTGCAACAGTTTACATAGCAAAAATACCAACAGTTCACCATTTTTTATGAGATTAAAGATTAAAGCATCTAAAACATTGGGAAGGGACTTGGTAAAAACCTCACAGACAGAACAGTGTATATAGATACTTTAATGCTAAAAGTTGGGGAGGAAAGAATTAAAGAAAAATATACAGAGTGGACCATTAGTTGATAACTATGTATATAGCCCCATTAAACCACTATTCTAAGGCTGAGTAAACTGCCAGTAATACTGCCATTTGCCACTGCGTAACACCTATCCTGTTCTAAGACATTCAGCTCCTAGGTATAATAAATGCAATTTAGTTTAGACACTAAAAAGAATGAAGAAAATTTTATTTCCTTTCCAAAATGGTGACTTATTAGTATAAGACATAGCCACCTTGTTACAAATGAAAACAACTTTTTTGCTTCTTCTTTCACACTGCTAAGTATACATTGAAGTTAAACAGCATTTCGAGGAGTGAGAACTAAATGCACATGTTTAATTCTTATTTGAACACCTGGATGTGCATCTACCTATCTTAAATGTAAAAGAAAACATCTGAAAGCAAATTCACACAGATTCACACAGACAGTGAGTGCTTCCTAGAGGCTACCACCAAAACAAAATGATTTTCTGTTTCTCAATAGACTGAGTCACAAGGCAAGGAAATCTGTGCAGCTGTACATTTTTAAAACATAAAAAAATGTCTCACTAATATGTGAATGGAATATTCTCTAACTATACGCATACCCTAGATATGAGTTATTTTACTCAGAATAACATACACTATTTTAAAAAAAAAAAAAACTTTTGCTGTATTTTGTGATACAAATAATAATTCTGAAAGCGAAATTCATATGATTACTTCTCAGCTCTTTACTATGGCAGAAGATAACTGAGAAGGTCAGATGGATCCATGGTAATGCAGATGGCATCTCAGATAAGACACCAAAAATCTCATGGGATTAAGCAATAACAAATGAGAAAAGAGGAAGGAAAGTGATTGAGGTAGACAAGAACATAGGGAAGCAGGAGAAAAAAGGGTCAGACAACAGCCTAAATCAAGATCAAAAATCATGGGGGGGTGGGAAAGAAATGCTTTGCAAATATGTTTCTGTGGATTTCCATTTTGGTGACATGAAAAATATTTAAACTACTATGACACTTAGAACTGTCCCTCCCTTCAAAACTTGGTAGTTATAAAGAAACCAACAATTATTCACTCCCCAAAGGTAAACAAAACCCTCTCTTTCACTCATCTTTAATCTTCCATTAAAGAGAATTCAATTTTAAGATACATAAAGATGCATGAGATACATGCACACAGTAAAAATAAAAGTAACCTCAAGTTATTCATTAATTCCATTTAGTAAAATTGTTCTAGTTTTACAAATATCAACAGTATTGACAAATACTACCTTTCTTTTCTGTAATCACAAGTTCTTCTAAAGGCAAAGCCATTCAATACAGAAAATGATAAAATGAGTTAGCATGCTAACCTACGTTTTGTTATAAAAGAAAATAAAGTACAAAAACAAATGAGTAACTTTACTGAGATGAGTAATACTGTGTTTTCACATTATTCACATCCTTTGAACTTTGGAAGGACAAGGACTTTGCAGAACAGGTGTCTAAAGCACACATATAAAATTATTTTGTATGCAATAAAGACAAGTTTATCCAGGGATCTATAAACTACTATCCTCTATGACCTTAACAAAGCAAAGTTAAATTAAGTACACGGCAGGAATGCTTAGTTCTTGCTGTGAATATTCATTCCCTATACCTGAGTAAACTAAAACACTGTCTTAACATACACTTTCCCAGTATTCCATGGCTGAGGTAAATCACATTGCTTCAGGAATTTCTGGTGGTTTGGTTTTGTTTGGTTTTTGTTGTTTTGTTGGTTTTTTTTTTTAAATAACTCAGAATCTAAACCACAATATAATTCTCCATTGTAAAAAAATCAATCATTCCACAGCCACAGGAAAGTGTCTTTTCCACAAGCACCACTACTAACAAACTGAAGTGCGCATTTACCACATATTTCAAATTACATTTCACTTTCAGCCTCATCCTTGAATTTGCTTATAAATTCACAATTTCAAAAGCCAGAGGGACTCTCAAGATCTAATCTATCCCAGCTGTGTAACACAGGACAGGGAACCTTACTTGATATTTTCTTCAAGTCTGTAAGAGAAATTACTGGTTTTTTTCCTTCCTGACACAATAACAGGCAGACAGACCTGGAATTTTAAAATATTTATTCACCCAGAGACAAATCCTGTGTGGGTAGTTAACATGTTTTAGTTATTAAAATAAAAGTTCCAGACTTCTTCTATTCCTGTATGTGCAATATTGAAGGTTTAAGAGTAAAAGCTGTGACTGAACTGAAATTTGCTTACAAAACACATTTAGCATCCTTTCACAAAAAACTGCACAGTAATTATTAAAAACTGCTAATACTTGCCATAATCCTCTTCCATTTTTAAATAAGCCCAATGACATCAATGAATAATTGAGACGATTTCAAGAAGCTATAGATTAACTCATCATTTACAAAACAGTGTTGTTTGTATGCTTCAGCAATTTTACTATCAGAGAGAAATAAAAATCTGAAAATGGAAAAGAGCCAACTGCCAACAGCCAACTCCTAAGAACACATCTGTACACTCCAAATTCACTACTGAGTATGCATGAATTAAGTTAGAGATCTTAAAAGGAGTTTTTAGGTTACCATTAAATATTTTAGAGAGAGATTTTGCATTCAGAAGCAGTTATGCAAATTGTACTCACCCTATTCCTTGAGCTATATGTTCCAGCTGCCGACACATACAAGCTCTAACTTCATATTCCACGTCATGGCACAGTGATTTTACCAATGGAAGAATCTCTCTTTTAATACTAAAAATGTAAAATTTTTTTATTAATACACAGAACAAGAATATATCAAATCCTCTCTGTAACACTCAAATTTTACCCATATATTACTTCTAGTGGCAAATTTTTTAAAGCTAATTGAAGCAGACCGAAATCATTATTAAATCATTATTAAAGAGGACTTCCTGAGCTAGGCATGATTTCTGTGCATTTAGTAGCCCTCAATGGATTTCTTTTGTAACGCAAAATCCCATGTATCCGATTGCCTGGATAGGAAATGTGTTTGTTAAATGGTCCTACTATGATAATACTGGATAAGAATGCACCAAGCACCATACCAACTGCTTTGGGCAGGTAAATTATTTAGATTTCCTTTCACCATCGCTTCCCAGCCACAGACACTGAATCTAAGAGCTGGACAACATCAGGCAACAATAGTGGCTCCTGATACATTTCCATATAATCAGGGATTGAAAAAAAATATCCACATGTTAAATTGGGTTAGACACTAGAATGTTAGGAATGGGATTTGTTTCTTTATGACAAGAAATTCTACAGTGATGAAGTTGTGCCTGTAAATTGCAGAGAAATCCACTGTTTGGCTTATTTCCTAGTACAAAAAACAATAGGGAAGAATGGCATGAAATCAGTACCCATTTGAACCTGTGGAAGAACATACAAACTGGTTATAAACTGATGAATATCAGCGAGTCTGAGTATGCTAGTTACATAACGTACATGTTTTTATGAATAATTAAAATCCAGATAAAGGGATCTGTAAAAATAAAGCATTTATTTTTTGTAATAAAGTCTACTTTTCTTGTAGTAATTTTTGCCAACTAACAAAGAAATACTGGTGTATACTGTGAAATGAAAAATATACGTACAGTCTACTTACATATGAGCTTCAAATTTATTAGCTAATTTTCCCATGATTTTACAACTAACTAAGCGGGACTGAAGTGTTTGAGAAAGCTGTGCTTTGGAAACAAGTGGATTCAGGATCTATATGAAAGAAAAAAGAAGAAATAAGAACAGAAGAAATGTGAGCACTAAATAACATATTCCTCCTCTTAAAAAATCTAGGAAAACATATCCCAAATGTCATCTATCCTTTTCAAGGAATTAATCAGTACTAACACTAATGATGCCTGTGTACATTAAGTGTCTATTGGAAACCCATATTTAATATTCAGTGCTACTTATACCATATTAAACTCATATCTTGGCCCAAATAGCAGTTTATGATTAACAACACAGCCACAGGTTTATATTTGTCTACTTGTGTCTTTATTTTGAGACTGAGTTGTATATGAATTATTATAGCTATTAGCTGGTAATTTTCACAGAAGTTGTTACATGTGTTCCTGCACAAGAAAAAAAATCATGCAGAGAAAGGAAAAGGAAGCCTCTCTTAAGTTCCTTCTCGTAAATTTTCTCAGGAAACACTTCTTTTGGTGTAAAGTTTTGAGGCAATGATCCCTCTCAATTACACATACTTTGCAAATCTGTAGGGAAGAGGTTTTGTTTCCATACAGATGCAGAAAACCTGCATCTTTATTGGAGCTCTGCTGCCATTTGTTGGATCACCTCTATGGTGCCAGAAAGGCAGATCTGCAGAACCCCATATTTAGATATATTATTTTTTTGCCCAGAAAGAATCACAGAGATCTAGGTGCCAGGCAAGAGGCATATTGCAGAGATGCATCTCCTGTGTCTGCTACAGTCCCTCATTCAATGTCTTCTGCAGAGCTCCACAAAAGCATAATATACAGAGAAGGAAAGTCCAGCAAAATTCTGAAAGCGTTTTTCTCTGTTGAAATTTTGAGGTGACAGAATCTTACCACTGTAAGGAGAACTAGATCATCCAGACTAGAATTTGTACATAAGGTATGCTTCTAACTGCTTCTAATTACAACACTGCACAAAGCAACATATCATTCGTTACCTACAAAACTGTACATTACTTAATTGGTTTTTGAACCATAACAGCAAACACACCACATCTAGTAATACTAACTCCAGTTACTGACCCAGACACCATCTCTCCCCAACCCTTCTGGGTTAGGCTGAGCTTTGCTCTGAGACACACACCTTTCCTTATGTCCTGGGAATCTATGATTGTCCTGTGATTTTTACTTACAAAAATAATAAAAAAATAATAGCTAGAATATTTCAAGCTTTCTGATAGAAAGATCCTTCAAGTAACATAAAAGGCGCCTTCTCAGAATCAGGTTTCAGTACAGCTGCTGAATCAACACTGCTTTATCACTTGTGATCATCCCAAAGCAAATTTTTGTGGAAACTTACAAATGTGTTCCTGCAAATTTTTGTGGAAACTTACCAATGTGTTCCTGCAATCAGGGGTCTCCAAACTCCATTTTGCTTAAATGTTATCTTTAAAATTAGATTTTGGACGTGACTAGAATAAATTATCCTTTTTTTTCCCCCAACCTAACTTTTCACCCCTTAGAAGTTTATTTTGTAAACAGTACTGGATTTCAATTGCCCGCTAATTTTAATGAGCATTTTTTATACTACAAAAGCAATGATACATTTAAATCCCCATATTGTTTTAAATTACAGCACAGTAGAATATGCCTATTCCAAAGCTTTTAAACTTAAAAATGAAATACGAATACTTAAAACAAAACTGAATAAATTAACTGAGTAAAGGGGAGGGACATTGTGACTTTGTTGTAGATTTCCTTCCTCTTTCTCGAACTACACAGTGAAAAATTAAGAGTGTTTGCAGGGCATTCAGGTTTTGGTACATCAAGAACAACTGAAATATACAATGAAATGGATCTCTAGCATTCAGTCCCATTTAGCAGAAATCAGGATATTAGACCAGTAACAAACAAAATGTAGTTTCTTCATGAAGACACAGATACTATTCTGTAAACCAAAACAGGATACATGAAAACAAGTTATTGTAAATATTAAATGCAGTGGAAGTGTTACAGTAAACAGTCTTTATTTGCTTAAGAACACTAAATTTTTAAAATTACCTTCCTGTCTCGCTCTTTAATGCATTCCTCTCATACAGTATGTTCTACCAGCATCACTGCCTTCACAGGCATAAAACTGCCACAAATCTTACTGAAGTGAATGAGAGTTTCAGGGAACTACAATCTTACAAAATATTATTAATCTGTTGTTAGCATAAGTGGGAGAATATTATTACCTCGTGTCTGATAGTCTCCTTTGGTAAAGCTTCTATTACAGAAAGAAGAGTTTCTAGCCATGCATTGCTGACACCTGTTAGAAAGAAATGGGTTCTACGTGAAGTTGTACATGTAACAAGTATAACAAAACACACATCAGTTTTACAAAAACAATTCTCACTTTTTACATGCACCTCTTCAAGGAGCTATGTATCTAAAAGCCACTAAATTAACATTCAAGACTTCAAACTACAAGGTAAGATAGGTGAGAAGCAAATTCTGTCCCCATTTCTTTTATCTTTTCAATTCCCATACAAAAAATAATAATTAACCTGTTTGTTTTGAAAAGATGATTTTGCTCATTTAGAAGCATACCCTTTTCTTACGCCCACCAAAACTTTCTAGTTTTACAAGAGGCCATATTTTCTCTTTGTATATTACAAAGAGTGTCAAAGAAGTTAAGAAAAACTAAACATCACAGCAGAAATGTCAACCATCCTCCCTCCATTTTCCCAGCCACAAAATTCCACTACTTCAGTAGCAGCTGGCACTCAGTAACAACTTCGGGATTTAGTCCTTCAGAGAAAGTGGTTTTGTTTGCTTCAATCTGAATTATATTAAATATCAGTATGTTAAGTGGTTAGCATGAAAAAATCTTGTCGTTCGTGCAAGTCTAGAAACAACGTTACAGTGATTGCATTCACTGCTTTACACAGTATTGCATGGTCACTATGGAAGGAAACATACAGAAAATACAGAAGTAATCAATCATCAGCATAATTCTACAGCCCTGACCTGCATCTCTGTGTTCCAGGTTCTGGAGAATGATGTGTAGGAAGGAGTGGGAGTAGGTATGAATGGACACCGACTCTTCTTGCAGAACAGTCAAAAACGAAACAGCAGCTGTTAACTGCATTTCCACTCCTGCAACGTGCAGCACCTCCTGTAAAATTAACAAATTCTATGAATTTAGAGCATGAGGCAGAAATGAACTGGAAGAACATTTAAATTTTACATTCACTTTTAAGTGCAAATGCACAACAACCTGGGTAAGCTACAAAATTATTTTCTCTTAACAACAATTATCTGGAGACATTCAAATCTTTCATATTATAGCATGAACATTTTAAGAAAAATAGTTGGTTATAATATTTTTTTTACTTTCCATTTCATCAATGCATATGTATGGATTTTTTGAATTTACAAAATGAGAGGTAAAAACAGACCAGCCAACAATTTCAATTCTGCTCTAAATCTACATGAATTAAAAAGAAATGTTTCATTCATTCAGTCAGACATACTAAAATAGCAGAAGGCAATTTAAACTTCATCCCTTGCCAACTGACATGGAACATAAATGAAAATACGTGTGTGTATATATATATATATATATATAGTCTTAAGAATAAAGCAGGATGCACTAGAATATTTATCTAGGTAACTCAGCATTTTCTAGTACTTAGTTTTAACGCATAGGAATATAACTAATTAGGCTGTATTTAAAAGCCTAAAGTTAAATGAAGATAATATGGGAATTCAATACTACTAAATTTTTTGAATGAAACAAAAAGGAAATTTAGATTTCAGATTTATGTACACGCCAAAGAGCTTGCAGGATACTTACACAGCATTCATTGTAAGTATGTACACGTATAACAGCTAGGTGAACCTTCCATTTGTTTACTTCTCTAAATGTATCTCTCTAAAGTTCATTATTCTACTACTAAAGGATCACACCCATTTTACAAATTATTCCAAATTCACAGAAGCACAGAGTTTAAAGCCCATACTTCCTATTTAACATTTTGTATATGTGGATTTGTTTCTTTTTTTAAAAGTGTTTGAGATGAACAGTATTTTCTCACATCACATATCAAAAATCAACAATAAGCTGATATTTTTATTTTTTTTTAAATCAGCCTAGACCAGATTGAGAAAAGATCCATTATGCACATAAGTATTACATAGTAGAGGAATTTTATTGAGAAAATACTTTTGTATATGTGGATTTGTTTCTTTTTTTAAAAGTGTTTGAGATGAACAGTATTTTCACATATCAAAAATAAGCTGATATTTTATTTTTTTTAAAAAAATCAGCCTAGACCAGATTGAGAAAAGATCCATTATGCACATCATTATTGCATAGTAGAGGAATTTTATTGAGAAAATATAGTTTGCAGAGAACATCTGAGAAATTATTTAGCAGACTTTGCTTACTTCAAAGTAAAAGAACAAGAAGTTTTCATGAGAACATCTGAGAAATTATTTAGCAGACTTCGCTTACTTCAAAGAACAAGAAGTTTTCACTACACAAATGTCAACCAGTTTTTATGTGCAAAAGTATAACTTTTAGTTTATCTGATTTCAAAGAGAATCATTACTTATTCCCTCAACAGCTGTCTCGGTTTACAGCCATGTTTATGTGTAACAGCATTCACTGGGTCCCTGTTCCCCCCATTGAAAAAAAGAAACAGCATTACACATTTTACCAATCCAAGTGTGATAAAATATTCAATAGCCACGTAAACCACCCTCTTGTTATCTCCACAGCCTGTCTCTGTCCTTGTTCCTCCATTGTTACTACCACAGCCAAGAATAAGGACACCTACCAGTTTTTTAATTTGAAACTTTCTGGGATCAGAATACCCATGCACACTGTTCTGGGATTTTGACGTACATTTGTTCAAAAGACATCCCCAAAATAATCAAAAGAACTATCTACACACTGCAGATGCTAAGACACCGCTGCAGACCAGAACATAACGGAGCTGAATTCAATTTTATGTATGTATTCACTTTGTACGCAATGCAAACAGGGTTACTTACCATCAAATAAACTTTCCAAACAGTCTCCTCCACAGATTCACACAACTCTGGATAATCATGTGTGAGAACACATTCTCTGGATGTGCCTCCTCATGGACCTCGGGAGACATTGAAATGTAAATTTCTAGATTGCTTACACACCTGCCTGCGCTGCAGTTTGCACTCAGAACGGTACAGTTCCACCCTTGAAAATGTATGGGTCTCCTCATTCCAATTTCACTCAACTCGAGTGAGTTAGAGTTACTTAATATAAATTTATTTATTTAGAAAGTAATGTATTTTTCTATGCATGGATCCTCCCCAGATTCTCCCCCTGGAGGAAAAAGCTTTTCTGTCTTATTCAGACAAGCGCATTCAATGGGCATTAGCAGGTTCTAAATCACCTCTACTTTAATGCACTTTATGTCCCGCAGCAACAGAATTCTCTTGAAAGAATGCTGCAAGCAGAAACATAGTCAATCATTTTAGTAAGTGCGTTGATATGACAGAAATCTTCATTTAAGACTAGAAAGACACAGAAATAATGGAGATTACAGAAGCTCAAAGATACAATGAGAATGGACCTTAAAATCAGTGTTACGTATAAGACAGGGTGAAAGTCACCCCACCTCTTCTTATACTATAAAATCAACTAGGAAAAAGAAAAGTTTTCAAGGGGAGATGGATATATTAAGAAAATAAGTAACTGTGAAAATGAGTTTGGAACTAATCAGACAGTGTCAAATAAGAGCTGATATACACGCTTCAACAAGAGTAGCCATAGTTTTCTGCAATCACAGCATTTGGAAGAATCTCTTATTAGGCAATCAGATAGACACCTGCAATCTCCCTCCACTGTGTCTGCAGGCAGTGCCCAAGGATGGAAAACAGGGAAAATAGTACTATCTTTTGTAAGGAGCCATTTGGTGCACAACAAGAAATGCTGAGAATGTCTTAGCTTTCCCTAAATCCGCATTTCAATAACTTCCAAGGTTCATGAGGAGGTGCATGCAGAAATCCAGAGAGTGGGGATCTCTATGAAAAAGAATCCATACAAGGATGCCACTTCATTTTAATTACAGAATTTAAAAATATATTTTATAATCTCAAGCCTATTTTAACATCTAAATGATATACAACGTATTTTTTTTTATTAGTATAACCAAAATACTGATACCCAATTAAATCATTACTTAGATCTGGCATATTTATTGATGTATTGTCTGTTTAATTTCGCACATCTCAGACCTAAACCTCACTTAGGTTAAATATATAAAGTGTCTTTGATATCATTTTAACTTAATTAGATTTTAAGCAATGATAAGCAATTTGCACATATCCTTTTCTATAGTTATTTATAAAAGTAACCAGGTTGATCAGTTTCTCACAAATGAAATAAAAATTTGTAATTTATCCAGCTAGAACATTCCTTCAATTTATTTCTTCCTCTATCTGTTTTAACCTTAGCTCATTTTAGATCATCAAATTCATGTTTAGCTTGAATCAGTAACCAGTTACTCTTTCTTTGAAGTAAGGGATCTAAGTACTCTTCTTAAGCATTAGTTGCTTGCAACAAGAAAACAACATTTGTGTTGGGAAATTGTGTTAAAAAGGGAACGAATTTTAAATTGGGGGGAAAAAACAGTAAATTCTATGAAGCAGCCTAGTAAAATCATGACTGAACCACAGTACCGAAAAATGTCAGATGTATCTCTAAAAATGTATAGGGAAACTGAGTCAGTCCATTAAATTATGAACACAATTCAATGCTTGGAAAATAAAATTTCTACAAGAAACCCTTGTTATTTTTACCTCTTTTCCCAGAGAGAGCATATACTTTCAAACACCTACTACAGTCAAACAGCTACTAACACACACAACATTCATTCCGCTGACAATTTGTATAAATTAGAACCAGGTTTATATCAAAATGATAAATTGGATGAGACCAAGCCAGAGACTGTTCTAAATCAGAACTTTGATTTAATCCCATAAAAACTGTCAATGGCATCAGTAGAAGACTGACAATACACTGATCTAATTAAAAAACCTCTCAAAAATTTGCTGTTACCAAAGTAAACTTTCAGATATTTTGCTAGCCAAAACCAATGCATTTTCCACTCAGCTGGTAGCATTTAGAAATCACTGAAAACCACTCTAAAGTCTTAATTCCTGTTGTAGCCTTATGTAGCAGAGTTATTCAGCTTTAGAGTTATTAGGCTTTGCATTTTTGTTTATGATGCAGTTTGTTCCTATTTGGCTGAAGCTGCTCCTTAAACCACACCTTAAAGGAACTTTTTCACTTCTTCTAGGCAAGGAGTCATACCTGGGGGAGAGTGGAAATACATAGATATTTATCTTCCTTAAAATCATATAATCATAGAATAGTTTAGGTTGGAAGGGACCTTTAAAGGCCATCTAGTCCAACTCTCCCTGCAACCAGCAGGGACATCTTCAACTAGATCAGGTTGCTCAGAGTCTTATCCAACCTGACCTGGAATGCTTCCAGGGATGGGGCATCTACCACCTCTCTGGGCAACCTTGGCCAGTGTTTCATCACCCTCAGCATAAAAAAGTTCTTACTTATATCTAGTCTAAATCTTCCCTCTTTTAGCTTAAAGCCATTACCCCTTGACTTATTGCAACAGGCCCTGCTAAAGAGGGGCTGTTTGTCCCCATGTTTCTTAATAAGCCCCCTTCAAGTATTGAAAGGCCACAAAAGGTCTCCCCTGAGACTTCTCCAGGTTAAATCACAGATCGTTTAGGTTGGAAAAGACCTTTAAGATCAAACATTCAGATTAAGCAATGCAAATATCCTTTATACAAACACATCTATATATAAAATGACTATATAACATTACACGGCCAGCATGCATCTACCACAGCTAGCAGTTTCTAAAATGTGGAGGGCTGCACGTGAAACTTCAGACAGCTAAAAGCAAAGTATACTTTCCTGGATACCAGCATGAAAATCTAAATGTTTGCATGGAAGGAGATTGAGAATGTCAAAATGACTGGCTGGTCCTCAAAAAGAGTTCTCAAGAAGTTGTCAAAACACTGGTAAATCTTTAGAATACATCAATAGTATTAATTCTGCTTTCTTTTCCTATTGTAACATTTTTCAAAAAATATTAATACCTGCAATACTTTGTAAATTCAGTGAATTAACATAGAAGATCTACTGGACGTAGCTCTCCTAGAGAGTGAGTTTGCAATAAAAGTGGGACGTTTTGCCTCTGTTGAAATACTTATACTGGCAGAAAAAGATACAGTCAAACTTATTACACACAACTTACTCTGATTTTTGGTAAAACCCGACGAAGTGTTTCTGCAGGATTCTGTCGCATCAGGACTGGAAGATTTGCCACCACGCTTGTTCCTTGGATATCCTGGCCAGAACTTACAAAAATATATACACACAACACATTACTCTCTACTGTGGTTACAAGCTCACAGCTTTCATAAAAAAAACCAAACACAAACAACAAATTCACACAACACAGATTATTCATATAGTAGTTGAGAGGCATTACTTTTTTATATAATATGTAGTAGAAAACAACATTAAGAAAATACCAACCAGAAAAGCTGTTATGTATCATTTCTAATATGGAATATTCTAATTTTTAGTGTAGCTTTGGAAAAAAATATAAAATATTTGAAAGATCTTTTCAAACTGGATGATCAAGGCAATGGTTCTGTTGAAACTTTTATATTATAACAATACAGGAGATAAAGCATAAGAAGGGGACAAACAGAAGATACAAATGAAAACTATACTCAGTGAACAACATTTAACAGTAATCTACCATTTTTTCCTTTTTGTAGTGAAAACAGTCAGATGTATCATCAGATATATATTGACAAACATGATTAAAGGAAGATGTAAACACTTGGTTAGATTTCAGATATTGTACCTTTCTCCTTATTCTGTCTTTCTCAATCCTATCTTACCATTGAAAAAGGCGGGGGGCGGGGGGGGGGGGGG
>NW_015091083.1:3384933-3412528 GCF_001431845.1 Calidris pugnax | reverse complement strand
GGGGATCCGGGCATCCAGGGGGTGATGTTTGGAAGGAGGCGGTGCAGGGGGGGGTTCCTAGGAATTCGGGGAGGGATGTTGCATGAATTGGGAAGGGTCCCCAAGTTTCTGGGTGGGTCCTGGGGTTCCGGGGGGGGGTCCTAGGTTCTCAGGGCGGGTCCGAATATGGGGAACGCGGTTTTCCGAGGGGGAGAGGGGAGGGAGGGGTGTAGGGCAGCCCCGCAGCGCCGGGGAGGAGGGGGGGGGGGGGGGGGGGGTGGGAAATCAGGATGGGAGGGAAACAGTAGGCAATAATGAAGAAAGGCATGAGATGAAAGCAAAAACTAACCAAGTAGATAAATCCATAGAACAGAATCAGAAAACGTCTGGATGCCAAAATTAAAAACAAAATTAAACATCAATACATCCTTTTTCCTGTTGACATGCATAAAATCCATTTCACTAAACAAATTCAGACTTGATCCAAAAGCTAAGCAGTTCATTTTTAAATAAGCACACAAAGCTCAACCGTACACGTGCAAGCATTTTTCTTAGTGTGACATTAGAATTGGATGTGCAATACGATTATACACATAATTTTAAAAGAAATTCATAGTAAAACTAATTTTAAATACTTCCATATATCACTCCCCATACGGTCATCTTTCTGAGTTTTCTTAGTGGAACAGAGACCTCATGGAGGGGACTAGGTACACAAACTGGTCACAGGACAGTAGATATGCAAAACCACCTTCCAATTTTTTCCTGCCCCTGAAGTATATTAGGGAATTCACAGTTCGGATGCAAAGCCTTTCTGCAACATTTAGAGCTGAAAAGACCTTTACACATTCCATTAATGATCTACATCTTCCTCAACATTCATGCCTTTCAGAAGATCAAATGAAATTATAGGTACAGTCAAGTAGGCCAACTTAGATCTATTTTGTTAAATGCATAAAAAAGTGTTTTTAAAAATGAGGATATGTTTGCATAGTAAGCAAGAAGCAAAAGTAAAAGCTTTGGTTAAAAGCAACAGAGACTAAAATACACCAGCACAAATACTTTAATATCCTACTGGAAAGATTTTTATTTTTTTTTTATTTACACCCTATAATTTCCCAATGATTAGGTATCACCAACGTTAATTTAATCGTGTTTACCAAACTGCAATTTCAGTGTACTTTTGAAAAAAAGTAATTTTCACTATTCTCACAAAGATGATATTCCACATTAGAAGGCAGCATATTCTGGAAGATTAAGTACAGGCTGTAAGGCAGGAATTGAAATCCTCTTTGCAAGGTGGAGAGTAGCACATCCTAGTTACTTCTGTGTGAGGCTCCCATGCTGCAGATGTGTGTACTCACCTAACTCACTGACTACAAACTATCCCTCTGTATAAGGGTCATAACATGGGAAAACCTCTGCCCCAACAAAACCTTCATCATGCCTATGCATTTACAATAATAAAAAGCAAACAAAAATGTTGAGCAGCTGAGGATGGAGGTCAACACAGATGTAAGAAAAATACACTGACATTCATAATGCCAGAATATTATAACAAAAATACTAATCGAAAAAAACCTCAACAGGCTGAAAACAAGACAAATTTAAGATACATAATTTCAAAGTCAAGAGGAAAAGGCTTGACAGAGCATAGAAAAAAAATCACCATTTCTTATATTTTTTGAATAGAGGTTACCTTTTTCTCTTGGTAACCAGATTACTTTAGAAATACAGAAAATTACCATATAATAATTTGTAAAATTTACTGTAAAATAATCCAATACTGCATGTTTTTTTAAATACGGTGTGCATTCCAACTGAGAAATATTGTATCAGTATTTTTTAGTTTTTTAATCTTCTGTTAAGACTACTACTGATGTTACATCATCTCAATTTTAAATTAAGCTACTGTGATTTTCTTAAAAAGCCCTTTTATATGTGATTCAAAACCAGCAAGAATGGATGAGAGTACAGATTTTCACACTGATTTTAATACTAGCATCACTGCAATCTAATTTGGTAAACATGCATGAGTTCTCTCAATAACAACATTTCTCCCGGTAACTTCTGAACTCAGTGACAGTATTCTGTCAACTACTGAAAATGGACTTAAATTAATGATTAATAACTTATCTATTTACAGCTTCCAATATTTTTGCTTATTCGAAACCATTGTAGCATTGAATGTAAAGCCATGAATATTAAAGCCTTTCTTGTTTTGGGCAGATTTCTCTGAGTATCACATACTAAATCCAACAAAGCTTTAAAGCAGAACTGAGAAATTCAGAGCCCCCAGAGTAGAAAAGGGTCACAGGGTGGATGAGGCCCACAACTTCTTATAACACGACTCTGCAAGGAAGAACTGAATACCTTTGAATTATCAGTAATAACGCAAAAGGTCAAAATAACTACGAAAAGCTATTCTACAGATTTTTATTTATTTGTTTATTTATTTTGTATCATGATGGAAGAAATCCTAACTGCTAAAAAATCCAACCAACTTTATCAGTCAGAAATGTAAAGAAAAGTGGAGTGTTTCCCTTTAAACCAGAAATGCTCAGTATCTGGCTTGCTGCCAATTAAGAATGTGAAGCAGGAGGCATTTCAACACCTACACAGCCTGTAATTTTCCAACTGCGGAAGATTTTTCTTCTATTTCTACCAAAGAAGCTGCACCATAGATTTTCTTTATATATTAAAGACTACAGGATTATAGTGAATTATTGCTAAATGCTCAGATTTAGACATTTTTGTACTAATAAATACATTAGAATAAATGCTAAATCCTTTCTTTAGAGTCACAGTGAGCTCAATGCAATGAAGGTTCTATTCCTTTATTAACAGTGACAACTAGGGAAGAACTCGGCAGAGCCCTATACTTAGAAGCAATTTAGCTCAACCTCTTTAGTGCTAGCAAAAAATCCACCTAGATAATATCATTTAAATATAAAACTTCAGGACTCATCTTCTGAGCTCATCCTACAGGAGATCCCAGTGACTTTCCAGTGGTGGGAATCCTCACCCAGGGGGGAAAGCTCTCGTGCCTGAACACTTCTAATACCTACTGCAACACCAGCTGCTGGCTGCCAGCCGGTGGTACCAGAGCTGGTCTGGCTACAGGGCTCACTCAAGAGCTGGTACTTCTTAATCTCAAGGTAGCACTAGGGCTCTCTCTCTAGCCCCTGCATTTGGTTTTACTTGGTTTTTTTCTACTTTCATAAAAACGAAGTTTACATTATATCTGGGATTCCCCGAGACTGGAGAAAATCCTCCTAGAAACCATTTACAAATATGAAAAGGGCAAAAGAGTGTCTGGGAGTAGTCAAGCCTGGATTTGTGAAAATGCAAATCGTGCCAGACCAACAAACTTGACACGCTTCTACAATAAGGTGACTGGCCTGGATGGTGGAAGTTGTTTAACTTTAGCAAGGCTTTTGACTTCATCTCCCATAATATCCTCAGAGATAAATCCAGGAAGTACAAAGTAGATAAATGGAAAGTGATGTGGGTGAAAGCTGGCTGAGCTGTGAAGCATAAAGGGTTGTGATCAATAGCAAGGTAGCCAGCCACCAGTGGTTTACCTCAGAGGTCTACATGGGAGGCAATACTGTTTAATGTTTTCATTAATGGGATGACGGGACAGAATGCACCCTCAGGTAGTATGCAGATGACACAAAACCAGGAGGAGGGGTTGCTAGACCAGACGATTTTGCTTCCTCAACAAGCTGGAGAAACAAACCAAAAGGGATTTTATGAAGTTGAACAGTGGGAAATGAAAGTCCTGCAGCTGCGGAGCAATAACCCCACGCACAAGAACAAGCTGGGGGCCAGCCAACTGCAAAGCAGCTTGGCAGGAAAGGACCTGGAGGTTCCAATGGACACCAAACTCTCCAGGAGCCAGCAATGTGTCCTTGTAGCAAAGGCAGCTGACAGCATCCTGGGCTGCACTAGGAAGAGCAGCACCAGCAGCTCAAGGGAAGCAATCGTTCTTTTCAGCACAAGAAACTCATAGACAGACGGGAGTGAGTCCACTGAAGGACCACTAAAATGATTGAGGGATTACAGCACCTAATATTTGAGCAGAAGCTTGTAGAACAGGGATATTTAGTCTCAAGAAGATAAAGCTTGGGCACCTTATTGAATATGTCTAAAATCTGACGTGAGGCAGATTCTTCCCAGTGGTGCCCAGTAACAGGATAAGAGGCAGCAGGCACAAGCTGAATATACAGGAAACTTCACTTAAATCCCAGAAAAAAAGTTCATCAATGTCAGAGTGCTCAAACACTGGAATTAATTGCCCCGACAGGTGGTGAGGTCTCCATCCTTAGGATTCAAAATCCTGAGTTCAGAACAAGACCATAAACATATTGTTCTAATTGACACTGTTTTGAGCAGGGAGGTGAACTAGATGGATCTCCAGAGGTCCTTTCCCACCACAACTATACTATGGTTCTCATATTCAGGACAGGTGTTTCCAGGTTTGCAAGCTTTTAGCAAGCTCAGGGCAGACAATAAGATTTCTTATATTTAAAAAAAACACTAATTAAAGTAGATGCTTAAAAATCCAATTTGAGTTTAATTTTAAAAGCATTTTAAAACCCAGATTCTGCAAAATAAAAACAAAAAAGTTTTAAAAGTCCCTGGGTACTCAATTAGAAAAAATTGTATCTGGAAAGGGAATGCAGGACTACAGCTCCTTCTACAGCATGAAGAAAGAAGATTAGTCACTGAATGTTCCCCAAGAGTATATTACCACAAAGGAGTTTTGAAAAGGAGGAGACCGGTTTACGTCTCTCTCTCCTTCATTTGCACTAGCCTGAAAAACACGGCAACAGGAGCAGAATATAATACTGTAAAGATGACTGAGGCACAATGTTTACCCAAGCTGTACCTAAAGCACTGTGTTTATGAACTGACTTTCCTTTAACACTGTGGCAAACTCTTACCAAGTTCCGCAACATTGATTCGCTAAATAGCCCTTGTTGAACCAACCACTGGAGTCTGTGCTTTGCATAACTTATTTTACAAACCTAGAAGTTCTGATGTATGGATGCAGCGGATTACAGTGTTAACTCAACACCCCATAAGTGATACTATTTTCAGTACAAGATTCCAAAACGTTCTCTGCTGGTCTAAATCCGCATTGGTTGAAAACAGAAGTAAAAATTTAGCAAACTTCAATGAATGAGGGATTAGAACAACACAATAAAAAAAATTAATAAAGTATTCAATAACTAATAAGGTATTAGGAAAAAAGAAATTCACAAAGAACATTGTCAAACATTGAAAAAGGATGTTTCCTTGTCCATGTCCAGAGGTTGGGGGATCCTTGGAGATATTCAGAACTCATCTGGACAACGTCTTGAGCAACCTGATCTAACACTAAACTACATTAGACTTGCAAGTCAGCCCTGCTTTGAGCAGGGCATTGGACCAAATGACCTCCAGAGGTCCCCAACCACCTAAACTATTCTGTGACTGTGATTCATAAATCCTAAACTTAATTTCCCATTGATAGAAAAGCTCAGTATCTGATAGGATTTAGCCTAAAGAATAATGATTCAATAGCAATTCTCCTTCCAGGTTTCCTGTTCTCCTGCACAATATACTGGTTGCCAAGGCAAACAAGAAATTCAGATAAATATTTCTGTACATAACATTAAAGTGTTTGGCCCGTAAGACTTTCTTAGAGAATCTTCTTTGCTTTTATTGTGAAGATTTTTATATAGGGATCTGTCCTATGCAGACAGGGAGATGCAGACTTAAAATTTATTAAATTGCTTTCTACATACTACCCTTGCTAAGTAAAAACTAACATTTTACAAGTTATATTTTTTAACTTTGTACAATTTTAGGGCTTTGATAAAATAAAGGGGAAAAATTCTAGACAGTAAAAATGTCTTGAAATCACAAATATTGAATGATTTTAAGACCAATTTTCATTTCATTTCAAGGTGAATAGTCCTTTGGTAAAATACAACCTGGTATTTTCTGTAAAAGTACAATGCTTTCTTAACACCGGTGTAAAGCAGTAACTTTACGTTTATGTTACATATGCTCACATTTTCTGTACACTTCTGTAAACATAAATTAGATGTTCAGATACTCCTGTTATATATTTGACATATGCTGGTAATAAGTATATTAGACCCAGGCCAAGGAAAGATCTGTCTTTTCATTAAGATAACTTCCTTCAGTGGAGCAGAGACTGAGAAGCTTGAGCTGTACAAATCTTAACACAGCCTTGAGACTGTACATTACATAGGAGACTTTATAGACCATATAAGTGCTGTATAAAATTCTTTGTACATTACCCTCTACCATGTCTCAAATGACAAAAAAAAAAAAGGTACCTGGAAATAAAAATTATGTTTTATCTGACAATTTGCCCTAAGATTTGGTATTGTAAAGATACATGACATATTTGGGGTATATTTTTAAAAACAAATACCTGATGTATCAAACTTCTTAAATTTCTGGCATTGTACAGTAACTGCTTAAAAAAAAAAAAAAAAAAAAAAGAGTTCCTTCTCAAAAAAAAAATTACTCATTTAGACACACATATACATCATTATAGCTCTATGTATCATAATAACTATTTTATATATAATAACCCAATCTTATGTATTAAAATACAATATTGGGGCTCCTAAGCTGAAAGTGAAAACTTTCTTGTCTGTCAGAAAACCTTCTGAAGATCACAGTCAGCTGGGCACCATATGCAATAGCTGCAAAGCTTATTTAAATTGTCCTAGAAACCAATGGCCTTCTTATGTATGTACTAATACACTGTAACATTTATCTATGCAAGCCTTCACATATATAAAATTTATGATAACATGCAAGATTCAAGAACAGGGATATAAATCAAACTGTACCTAAGTTCAAGATTGTGACAGGGCCGAAGAAGCATTAAGCAGCTTCTGCCTTTTAACCCTTCCCTCCTCCCGTTATCTGTCTAGCCAGAGCAAATAAAAAAAACCACACTTGTATTTTTAGGCTTCTATAGTTTTGCTGAAAATAAGATCGAATAAAATGAATCTGGAAATGTAACTCCTGATTAATATAATTTTCAAGAAGTCAGAAGTCTTGATATCACCCTATGAACATCTCCTTGCAACTGACATTGTAACCCTTTTCTATTAAAATCTCATTTTCAAAACCACTTTCTCATCCTGATCTTCCACTTCAAATATATGTGCCTGTGGTTATTTTACTGCACATCTGAATAATGTCTACATAATCTATATATTAAAAAAGAAGAAATTAACCTCTCTTAGTACGTATCTGAACACATACCATTACACACGGGAATTCTAGTGCAATTACACTATGAGTGGAAAACCCAGATTTAGCTGAACACTAATTTGTATTCATAGTAACCTTGTCTACCAGGATGAGTATGGTGAACTGAAGTTTCTTATTTGTGTTTGCTTACTGAACAACTGCGAAACAGAGAAAGGATTTCCAATTCATACAAATACTTCTTTCTGTTCCTGAGCCAAAACAAATATACTATGATGACACAATTTCATCTTCCTGATATCATCAGTTTCTGTGAGGTTAGACAGTAATTACTATGAAGAAAAATACTGAGCTTTTCTCCTTTGAATTTTAAGAAAAGTTTGAAGAATATAAGAAGTGCCTCAAAAGGAACACATTTTTCCTCCCAAATATTATCCTAGTATCACAATTACTATCTCCTACAAGATAAGTGTTTCCTCTTCCTTAGATGACTTATAACACCTACTGCATTTTTATGGTCTCTGAGTAGAATTCATCTTGGGGTTTTTTATTTTGAGTCTAAATTAGAAAAGTAAAACCAGTCTTTTCACCCCAAGATCAAGATAATGCAATTTCCAGTTCCTAGATGATACAACAAAAATGAGCCAGTAGCTGATATTATTTTCTCTTCTGCCCAGTCCTCATTCATTCAGAATTTATAATTTTTCACTATCAACAAGATCTGTCTTTTCACAGCATGCTTAATTTTTCTGAAAAAGTACAAGGCCAGTAATTATTCTACACAGAAAGTGAGAGAATAAAAAGTCACAGATGCTAACCAAATTCTAGAAGGGCAAATTACTTCTGGAGACCTAAATTTATCTTATAGTCTAAATTAGACACAAGATCTCTTTTAATTCTCCAGTCTTAATTTTTTGTATCAGTGTATTTCATCCACAAGGGTAGCTATTTGTGGCATGAAGGAGATGAACACTTCAAATGACCTAACAAGTATTAAAATCTACTTAGTCTTCTTCAGCTCATGGGTCTTATAAGTGTGAGGCATTATAAACAATAGATTGAAAAGCTCCCATGTTATTACTTATCTGCGTGTATTTCTATCATGCATTCTCATCCTTTCGGATGATAACATATTCCATCTTGTACCAATTCTTTTTTTTTTTCATAACAACTCTATTTCAATAGTTGTGGAAGTCTTCTCAGAAATTATTTAAGGATTCTTGATCCAGAAAGCACTATCTGTACATTTCAACCTCTCCTTTACAGATTAGCAGGTCAAAAAAAAAAAAAATTGTCTATCTTTTCAAGATTTATTGACTGCTCATAACAAAAAAATAGCACTTCCCTTCACCTCAACCCTTGCTATGAGTCATTTAAAACTGAACTATGCTCTACTAATTCCATTAGGAACTCCTCTGCATACCATTAGGAAAAGCACATCAAAGATCAGGAAAGCAAGCGTTACTGGTCTATTTCTTTGTATTTGCATTGCTTCATACTACACAGAAAAGACTGTTTTAAGAGTTTGTTTTATATTGAACACCATGGTAAAAGACTGAAATAACCATAACCTTCTAAGACTTACAGTACAAGCAGGACTTTTGAGACATCTTCCAAAACATTCAGACTTTTTAGAATAGGCTTTTAAGATCCAGAACAACTGCATCAACCACTCTAAAATAGACAAACGGTACACTAAAACATACTTTGTACATGAGTTGACCTTCCATTTTCAAAATTATACAGAACGGATCAAAAGAAAACGCAAAAGACAAGTAGAGATATTCTAAAGCACACTGAGTACAGAATGAATGTAAGGACAGTGAATGAATGAAAAACTGCCAAGAAAAGAAAAATAAAAAAGGATACAGACACTGAACCCAAGGGTTTGAAGCTATTGCTCACAGCATTTCCCCCAATATGCAAGAGAAATATATCTACATATCTGTAGGGATAGAAATATATCTATATATCTATAGGATTTAAGTTGATATAATATACAATAATCTAAGCTGAATTAATGTTTCAGTTTGAAAACCATGGGAGTAAAATTGTGAACACTGAAAAGTACATGTGAAATTTTAGAAATTCTTTTGAAACTTTAGCTGTAGAAGCAGCTCTATTTTCGCAACAAAGAAAATGAGATTGTGATCTTTAGTGTTAACTTCAACCAGTTAACACTAAATTTCTATCAAATTATTGCTGTCATACTCAAAGGGCCTGGGGACTCAAGGGAAAAAGAATAATTAGAAAACAAACACAAAACTGTGAATTTACTCCTCATATAAGCTAGCTTTTAGACAGATCAGAATTGGAAAGCCTTGCTTATTCGCCTTTTGTTCATTATTCAAATATTTTCAAGTAGTATTGAGCATCTCCTTGAGACTGAAGCAGTTATACGCATCAGCAACACAGTGTCAGCCAACTCTAGTGTCGTTTCCTCATCCATCAGAAGCAACCATACATCAAATTCAGCTTTCTGAGGTAAACATGCAAGTAACTAAAAATTACTTCAATTCCAAGCTGTTGCTGATTCACGTTGTGTCAAACAAAAAAGTGCTTTACTTGATTAATGTTCACTTTGGAAAGCAGAATGCAATTCAGCTACTTAATTAAAGTGAAGAAAGAGTGAAAGTCATGTCTCAGAAATATCTGAGATTTGTTCCATTGATGGTATACAGCTTGGAGTGGACAGATAATCAAAGGTAATGCAATTAACATAATAAACAAAACTGAAGTGATGACACAAGTCTTGCAAATTTCCAGCTCTCTGGAAAAATAATTTCAAAGAGCAGATAAAAATGAGTATTATATATAAGGAGAATTCATTTGTATTTATATTCCTGTTAAAGTCATTACAAGCACACTATCAGGATCCTCCTGCCTACCAAACTAGGTTTAAGTAATTATAACCCCAATAATGTTCCCTACCTTCAAAATTACTACAATGATCTTAAAAAGCCTTTTGTTAGACTATTTTTTCCTCACATACTCATATTTTAAATTATTTCTAATGGTACAATTATCCCAAAAAGAGTTTGACATTCTGCAATGGAAAGAATAAATAAAGCATTTACCAGTAATTCCACCCACATTTCCTAAAATTAGTTCAGAGTCATCTCTGGAAGAAAAGAATATCTCTTTCCTTTGAATGCATGTCAAATATGCTCAACTGCATAGATCCTTCACAGCATACCAGTGTTAACCACCAGAATATCTGCCTTATTTGTTTACTACGTTAGTAACAATATCCATCTATGGAAGCAAAGGTAACATGGAAAAATGAAAATTACAGTAAGGCAACCATTGATACAATAACATTTACACACCACCTCCCCCCTCACCTTTGGATTGTTGGTCACTGAAAAGGAACAGAATTAACTGTCACTAAAAGGTGTGGGGCAGTAAATTTCTAGTCTAAACTCATTGTGGAATATTAAAACAATTTATTATTTTCATTAATAATACTTTGATTATGCATCTGGTATGGTATCCATGCAGTTGGATATCTACAGATAGAATTTACCTTAAGAACAGCGCACAGTGCTCAGAATGTCAGTTATTTCAGTGCATCCAGAACTCCAAAGTTCTGCGTGAGCATCACAGGGCCAACATAGTCTTGTCACACAAACTAACTCAATTGCTATTAAGTGTGTAGTCTCCTGAAGCTAACGAGCTCAAGGTAAACCCTCAGCTATAGTGATGAAGTAAGTACTTAAAGCCTTCAGAATTGGGAATAAGTAAGAAAGATACGAAGATCTGGATATTCATTTTCTTGATCTATCTACTCTCTAACACGTTGCCTTCAAGTAGGAGGGACAGATTAAGGGCTGATTAAGAGTTGGTTTTTCCATACCATGTACCAAACTCATGGTACAAATATCTTTTGTGTGTGTAATACAAGTATGCAAGGTTCAAAACAAGTTACAAGCAATCCTTAAAATGCACTTACATTTGGCCTTACATGGTGATAAGAGGAAATAGACATACTCTTGGGTTAAAAACTGTACTAAAGCAGCAGGTTACTTTTAAGTAGCCATCATTCTTTTCTCTATTGATTTAGCAGTTAGCACTTATTGAAGTTGTAAAAAGCAAAAATATACATAAATCTTGCCCTGAAGACTATATCCTAAATAACTTCTAGCTCTCAGAATGGCAGGAAAACAGGTACCCTAATCCTGAGCTTTAAAATGAAATTACATAAAGGAGATTAACTGTTCATAACAGAAGAATTTTGGTGCAAGCAGCAATGAGTCTGTGACTCATGTTTTGCTATTTAATATGGACATAAATCCTCCTCCCCCTCAAAAAGCTCAGTTACAATTTCAGCAGTGAAAATGGCATCTTTTCTGTTTCTCCGTTGAAAGCCAGCATTTTTATCTCAAGGTCTGCACAACAAAGCAAGTAATATTACCATGTAAATATGTATATTAAAGCAGATCCCGTTCATTTCTCTTTTACATATGTTTATTCTGTCACAGACAATACGACCAATTCATACTTACAACAAAAACATAGTTAGCATTTTTAAAGCATTTCCTTACTGTCCCTAGTCTAGCCTTCTCAATAGATTCTTGGTAACCGAAGTTACCAAGCAATTTCACTAGGAGGAAAAAGGAAAAAGGAAAAAGGAAAAAGGAAAAAGGAAAAAGGAAAAAGGAAAAAGGAAAAAGGAAAAAGGAAAAAGGAAAAAGGAAAAAGGAGGGGGGGTAGGAAGAAGAATATATACTACTTTGGGAAGTCAGACCACAAACTGGTCAGCTGCGCTTCTCATGCAGCACAGGCAAACAGTAAATCATCCCATTTTGCAGACATAATCCCTTGCAAATAAACTGTATTGGCATTACTGAGTGCAACAGCACCTCTCCTACTGTGCAGCTCTGTTTATGTCAATTGAGTTATCAATGCTTCGACTCAGCTTGAATCCAACTTTCCTGCTCTTCTCCAGCTGGTAAAGAGAAATGTGTTGGAGTTATACAAGCGGCTTTGAACAACTATTCCATCTTAGAATAAACTGATGGCTCCAGTGCTTAATGTTGTTCTTTGTTGTTCAACAATAGTCATCAGGGGGGAAAACTAATTGATACCCACCCAAATTAATTCACTGTTTTACTCAAGAAAGGTAGACTCAAAGCTTTTTATTAGCAGCATAACTGACAATTTGTATACAAAGCTATTCTCATGTGCAAAAAGAAAAAAACAACAGGGACATAATTAACAGTTTTTACGTAAAGCTATTCTCATAAGTGAAAAAACAGGGGCTACAAGATGTTCCACTTTTACCCTTCCTCCTGCTCCTGGACCGCCACAGAAAATCCTGTCGTAATTTTATTCAAAGTTACAGTGGACTGCCCTTTGAAAAAATAAAACCAAGTTCTATCATTTTGATTTAAGATACACTAGGGAAAGAAAAAAAAAAAGTCCTATTTTTTTTTTCACCATCAAGTGGAAGACTTAACTTCAAAAATCTATGAGAAAAATGCCTTCGGTAAAAAATGTCTATACTGACTTATTTGCAAAGCCAGAAAAATTCTCTTAAACTGAATGATTATTGAAAAATCAATAAGGACAAGAGGAATGGATAAATTGGGGTTTTTTCCCAATGTAAGAATGTAAGACTATGCTCTTTGAGGCTTCAGTCTTTCTTCATCATTATACATTATTTTGACTTGGTGATTCCAGTCACTTTTATTTATATAGTCTTAGAAAAAATGTAAGTTAAAAAAAAAATAGTGTCTGAAGATTATCAAATACCTTCCTGGCTACTCTAGGTAGATAAAGTCAATAAAACAAGATCCCTAGTTATTATACTCAGCTTGGATTCATACACACTTAAAATGACTCAATTCCATTTATGTCAGTTCATCTATCCCTGCTTACACACAGCCTGAATCTGACTTTCTTATGCTATAGTAAAGAACAGTGGAAGAACAGGAAAGTAGGAATTACAGAGAATTACGCTGGGACTAAAAATCAAACAGTTCAGTGTGTTTCTGTAAATAAAGGGTGTAATACATGAGGAGTAGATGGGCAGGATGTTAACTACCGTCAGAAACAAGTTCAAGAAAGCAGAGCAATTCCCCTCTGTCCTGCTGTGAATTGATACGACTGACAAGGAATGACTCAGCTAATCTTCACAGCAGAGTTGTACACATTCTCAGCACCTACAGCCACGCAACAACACAGAATAAAGAAAACTGTTCCTCAAACAACCGCTACCAAGATACGGAGGAATATATCCAGAGCCCGATATTTTTATGCCCTAACATTAACCCCTCGTAGGGTAATGCTTTGCAAAAAGAATTATCTGGCAACATTTATTTGCATGCAAAGGAAGCAAAGAGGTAGACTTTAAGTAAGAATACCTGCATCAACAAGAGTCCACTCAAATAGTAACATGGATATGAAATACCTGGCACATTTTCCTGCTTGTATAAAAGTACCAGCCAGCAGCAATAAAGCACGTATCTAAGAGACTTAACAGAAGTTTCCAAGTGTTTTTTGTCTCTTTTCTCATTCTGTTTTATTATGACTCATAAAGCAGAAAGACATTTTTCTTCTGTAGATAGGAGTGTTCATCTGACAGGCTATAGGGAATTAACATTCAATGGGAAACAACTCCATCTCGTCAACAAGTGTCTCCATGAGACCAGCAAGGTCATTCATGGAGAGAGAAGCAACTCCAAAAACTGCAGTGAATGTGATGAAAAACTAGCTTTAACAGACTGAGGCATAAGAGTTTGAGAACCCTTATTTTCAAAGCCTGCAGAGGATACTGTTGCTGTTCAGCCTGGAAAGATCCTGACACGGGACGGCAACAATACATTGCGGGGAGCAAGGTAGGAATCAAGATGTACAAATGCCAGTGACACGTTAATTCTCAAAGTGTGAGCTTCAAGAACAAATCAGTTATGTATCCCATCACTATCATGTGCAAATGAAAAGGTTCTTGCTCCTTTTGCATCACTAGCCTAATTTTAAAAATCTTTCCCTGAGGACATAACTCTGTCTTTGGCGAGAAATGCCACTTGTGGCATCAGTTTTGGAATCTGAACTGACCTTCTTTTTCAGGCACAGTCCTATAACTGTGTATAATTTAAACAGCTGGTCATTTAGGCATAAATTTTTTTTTGCCAGGCTATGTCAATAGAAATCCTCACAATAGAAATCACTTGCAATTCCCCACTCAGTTTGTCTTCAAGGCCTAAAGAGAACTTTTCCTATACAAAAAGCTGCCCCTTAAAGATTAAATAAGACACCCCTACTGAGGCAGGAGAACTTCTCAATGAATAACGGAGATCTCCTCAAATTCCTTAGTCTCAAGAACTGCCTACATTCCCATCCTGTTTTCCCAGTGTAAAAATTTCTGTTTAACAGATGAAATAACCCTGGTTTCTTTCCTGTGACATGAAACTTTGGGCTCTGAGGCTTGACAAAGATCCAGAGTCACTTTACCACAGTTTTGGCATTTTGACTACCAGCTGGTGGAACAAAGACAAAAACATTAAGATTATGAAAGTTAACTCTAAAAATAGCTAAATAAAACAGTTCTACAAGTATACCCCAGAGAACAGGATTAATTTTAAATCTCAGTGAAGCTATTTCTTGTCTCTTTCCACATTATTCAGCACATCAAGTGAGGCGCAGACACAGGCCCAAGCCTACAGTCGTAGTCCCTGACGTCCTTAAATTATGATCAGAATTTCACCTCAGTAAAATAACTTCCATTTACACCAAGTTTACAAAGTGCAGCAGTGGCAACCAATACGTAAGGGAGTGTTACCTGCCTCGCTTTGTGGAGATTCAGAGGAGTATCTAAAAGTATGAATGTAAAAATATGTAGCGTATCAGCACTAAGAATCATTATTCTGAAGAGTCTCAGAGTACTCAGGATTTTGGGACAGGTAATGGTGCAGGCTACTATCCCAACACTCACAAAACGAAGTGTCTACTACTGCTTTTAAGATAAGAGTAGCTGGACCAGTATGAACTGCTGCTTCTCCCTGCCAGCAACAAATGAATCCGAGTCAGAGTGCATGACACTATGACATGTGAAGGGCTCCCTATGCCTACAGCAAAGCAGTCCTCCAAACACCAGGAGTTTGCAAGAAAATCTGCCAGGAACTTGTTTCAGTCATTAGCACGTGACATCCTACTACAGGGCACCATCGTAGGAAAGTGTTATGAGACTCACCATAAATGGGCAGCTTGACTTACTCTTTCAGGCCTTTATACCTTTGATATATTCTAACACAAAACACTACATTTTCCCATCTACATCCTCATGCAATTTCCATTGCCTGCATCTCCAGGTCCTGACATAAACTAGCAGAATACTATTATCTCAGGCAAAGGATACAAACACAAATTAGTAATATTGAGCAAGCATGAGGATAAAAGCTCCTTCCTTACATGTACAAAATGTTGTTATAAACACTTGGGAGCTTCCTCAGGAAGGTGGCATAAAGGAGAATTATTATACTTACACATTAATCGTGTGCCATCTCAAAATGAACTGTGCAGCTGTCAAAGTTATTTATTAAATGCCAGTACTCAACTAAACAAAAACAAAACAAACTCAATCTCCTGCTGGGCAACATGCTATTCCTGTATGTGGTTTGTCATGTAGAAAGAAAGAGACATTGTAAATATTTAGTTGTATATTGCTATGCAGATCTTTTCTAGGAGAGCATGGTAAGGTTTCCCCAGGGCAACAGAACAATTTTTAGAAGGTATGAAAACCCACAGTTCTTTCAATTGTGTTTACTATTAAAAAAAAAAAAAAAAAAAAGAAGCATCCACACAGCTACCTAGTTTCACCTTATTATGTCATGCACAAAGATGCTCTGAAACATAAATATTACTGACATCTCCAGAGGAGAGTTTGACAATGCATAAGGAAGAGACACCACCCATCTCACTTATCGCAGCTGTCACGTAGACTTCCAGAAGTCCATTAAAGTCTCATTAAATACACTACAGCGGATACTTCATACTCTCTCATCATTCAACCAGTACTTGACTTCACAGATTCAAAGTATAAATTCAAGATTAGCGTAACACAAACTAAATCTGTTCTGCTATTGATAGGAGTGATCTACCAGCTGCGACTTCTCTACTCACACTCCCGCTTATGGTAGTGCCAGCAGTCATGCAATTGCACATTTTGTTGGAAGCAAGTACCTGAAACATTTGTTAAAATTAGTATAGATTCCCTAATCTGACCAAGGCTGCATGGCTGCAATACCATGAACGCTGGCTCACAACAGTTATCAGTAACATGCAGTCATGTAAGGAAAGGAGAGAAGAGCTCCTCTGTCTGATACAGAAGGAGCTTCATTCAGCTTAACTTCACTGTGAAACTACACACCAGGAAACCTTAGCTTTACAAAAACCATAAGCCAGCCAAACGTGGTGCTAAGTCTCAAAGCCATTTCACCCACTCCTGAGCACTGTTCCCACGCTGCTACCCAATTCCTTTGTGCTGGCACAACTCTGTTTTAAGGTGCTCTAAGCCCTGGATTACACAGTTGATGTTTTAACATTAACCATTATTTTCCTGGTTTGCCTCAGATAAATTCCCCACTGTGCTATGCAAGCACAAGGGCAAACGTAGCACAAGCAGTAGAACAGGGAGAGGACTGGCACTGCCATCTGCCTGCACTGACTGTGGCCTGAGCGACAAAACTGAAATAAAGATTTTTCTTTTTTTTTTTTTAAGGTTTCTCAGATCACTATATTAACTCTGCTCTGTATCTTTACAGCTGTTTCCCTTTCCTCAGTTGTAGTTTCAACTCAGCAAATACAATCAACAGAAGTATTTGCACAAATCCAAAATAATAAAAGTATGTGACAGCATCATTTCAGAAGACTATAGGTACACCTTTCACTTCAAGGTGAAAGAATCGATTTCATACACATCAATTTACTTGTCTAACAGAGTCACGGTCAAGCAACTAATTTATGCATCCAACTAAGTGGATCAGGAATGAAACTTTCATAAATTTTCAGTTGTAATTTACAAAATAGAAGACAGGGACTAAAAGAAGGTTGAAGAAATACTCTTTATGTTAGCATTCAGAGTTTGCCAGTCTCATTGCAATGTGCTTAGCGTGACAGCTGGATCTTTCAGTATACTAGCATCAGGACCATAAATCCAGAAACTATAAAATCAGAATAGAGTAGCCAGTTTTCATGATTATGTAACACTCAAAAAAAAAGATATATTTTTATTAGAAAATCAGCTCCTAAAGTTACATTTAAATGAAAGCTTTCACTTAAATTCAAACATGAATTGCCTGAACCTACAGAGAAAAGAAAAATCTCCAAAACAAACACAATGCAGACTAAAAACTAGAAGGAAAATTAAACAATCTTTTAAATAGTAGTGGCTTTGACAGTTACAATTGACAACACGTACTGTGTTAAGATGTTTAGAGCTTTAGAATACCCTAGCTAATCAAAGATGGCTACAATAAAGGACAACTGTTTCGGTTTTTTTTTTAAGACATGCTAAATTTATAGGCATTGAATTCTTTCCAATCTAGATAAAGTATCTATTGTGTCTTCAGAAACTCTGCTAAATGTGTTGGAGGAGGATTGTGTTGTTTTCTAAACTGACAGATAGGATCACTCCAAAACCAAAGTACAGTATGTTCCCAAAGGGGTGAATACTTCAATCTTCCACCTTGATAATTCATTATTACCCTGTTATTTTGAGTATGATAGAAATGTCAAGGCCTGTAAGCTTTAACACTAAGCAGGCACAAATAAACAAAAAGTAGATGAATACCAAATAACACAGTACACACAACAATGTAAAATCCCTAGGGAAATCTACCAGAAAAGTCCTCAGAAAACAAACCACTCTACAGTGTTTATGCCAGTAAGCACCCTTGTATCCAAACCAGCTGCACACCAGGCAAAAAATATTGATTTTGCTGTTGACTGTATGCCATAAAAGGGTGAGCTACAGTAAGACAAATAAAAATCAGTAATAACATCAATCAAACATCAGCAAGCATGGAAACTAAGACTCCAGGCAAAAGTTGATAGCAGGAATTAAAACTATTGTCACTGAGCTGCTTATTGTCACTGTCGTGGTTGAGGTCAAGATGCCCTGAAGTGGAATGCAAACTATTCAGTCGCATCAGTGCGAAGTCTGGCAGCCTCTCTTAATCTGCTGATGGTTTTACGATGTCATCAATCTTGACGCTGCCATGGTTGAGATGTACATAGCTATTTTGTTCTCCTGGTTGTTCTGTTGGGCCAGCAACAGGTAAAACGCAGTCAGAATACAACCCTTCAGCAGTTCCAGTTAGACCCTCCAGAAACTCCCAAGCACTCAGGCTGAAGCTCTAAAATACAGATCCTAGACACTCAGATGCTTCTCCCTCTTTAGGTACCTAAATCCATTTGATTTCCATGGCAAGTTCATAAACATCCCTGACAACCTGGTCTAAGGAAGCCCAGTTCCTCAACCAGAGTCAAGGTTAATTGACAGTACAACAAATGACAGCCCAATTCGCTACTGCACTCTTATTAAATTAGAACTTGCTCAGTCTAATTGCAGAATGTTACCTAATTAAAACTGAGTACTCTGTGCAACAGTGACTTAAAACTGAAGCTCACCCATGCTTATACCATATTGAAGTGACTCCGGCCACCAGGAGAGGTACTGAGTCCTTTCCTTTTTCTTCCACAACTGTTTGTGCATCAACATGATGAGCCAAATCAAGGAGTGATTTAACTACTAAACATACAACAACTGCATTATCAGCAGACTGGAGTCCCCAAGTGCAAGGGTGGGGAGGAGACATTGGGGACTGGTTTTGGAGGGAAAGAAGGACACAAGAAGAGAAGGAAATGGTTGGGCTGTTTTGTTCAGAATGAGAGCCATTAAAATGTGAGGACTCTTTTTGGACTTTCACAGAACATAATCACTAAGCATTAGCTTTGCTGCATCATACAAAGGTTTCACTCAGTATTAGTCAGCTCCATTGTACTATACAAGCAACACTAAAGATATCCTCCTTGGTAAATTAAAAGTCCCCAACTTGTAGATTAGGGTTACATAAATATGTGATAATTTAAAAGACAATGTGACACACTATGAAGTATTTTGATACTATTTGTAGATACTTAAGGCAAGAGATTTGCTTTTCATTCTTGTTCTTGCATATTTTTTTAATATATATGGAGATAGCATCATCCTTTCCAAATGGAGTGCAACACAGACATCATTAACAAATCACTTCAGTCTTATCAAAGCAATTTTTATAGGGAGATGTTCAGAAAAGAATAACATCAAGGAGAGTCCCACATAAGGGACAACCTGAAGGACAGCAAATAACGCATGAGAAAATGAGGCATGAAAAGACCAGACTGACATTACTGTCAAACAGGAACAGGCAGAGGTATTGTATTATAATAGATTAAAAAAATGCCAGTCAAGCCAAAAATACATACTTTTGTACATTATATAAAAGATACTACTTGTGTTACAGGCAGCTTTTCAACTCTGCTTGCTTATACTCCAATCAGCACAGGGAAGACAATATACTATTTAATAGTAAAAGCTTCCACTGGATTATTGTATTAACATACCTGGACAATCACAGCAAGTGATTGCCTTACAAAAAGCTTACCAAGCAGAGATGAAGCTAGCTTTCAGCAATGAGGACAATGCAGAGACAAAAAATGAAAACTTCATCACAAGGAAAGGAATATTATGTGCCCAGAACAGCTGCTCCCGTAGAGCGAAAGCAGATGAAGATGTCAGGAGAAGTTCAAGGCCAGGTTGAAAAGCAATTAGTAAGATGAAAGATACGAAGTGGAACCTTTTACCCTTTAACAAGGCAATGATCCAATAAAGACATACTGCTGGAAACATGATCTTTAATTGGGAAAAGAGCAAAGAAATTTGAAGCCACACAGGGAAAGAAAAAAAAAAAGTCAACTGTGCCGATTGCTCTGAGGTAAAAACCAGAATTGATATGCATCCTTTGCAATGATATGCACCACATGCAAACAGTTTCCCCTGTATTTCCCTAGAGTCAACAGACTGCTTTGATTACAGGAACTATCAGCAAAGCAGGTTTTAAAATTCACTATTTAATAAAGTTCAGCATTAAAAAAAATAAATAAAAGTTAGCATCAAATGTAGCATCAGTGGACAACAATGTTTACCTAAAAATCATGCCACATGCCCCAAAAAAAGAAAATTAAGGCACTGAGAATATGTCCTATAAACATTGAGGCCAGACAGACTAGAAGAGCACTTAAAATAGCAGAATAAGGAAACTCAGAGGGAGCTGCAGCTGGTTCTCCAATTACTAGGCATTGTTTAAAAATGCATATTCAAATCAAAATCCCTCAGAACATTCGTACTCTCAAAAATGACTTACACAGTAGTTGAAAGATCTGCATTTTAAACTATCAAAATTTAAGTTGTTCAAGTAGCTGCAAATACTTCAAAGAACAAGAAGAAGGAGGTAAAATGAAAAACCACAGCACAGGGAAGTATTGATATAGTGTCTTCTACAGTATTTGCTAAGGACTATAAAACTAATCTCTCAAGTTTTCTCTTCTGAAAGCCCAAGCACACACAGTATGCTGAAACAGCTCTGTTATCAGACTGTGGTAACTGCTCACGCCTTAGAGTGAATACAAAGTCACTGAATGATTGGTGTTATTAATGTTAACACTCAGGGAATCTTGAAAAATCAACTGCAGGGGAAAAAGAAGATGAAGTACAACTCAGTATTGGTGAGGGCCATATTAGAAACTCAGAAATGTTTATACATATACACAAGCATCCTATACCATGCATTTAAAAAACAAAAACAAAATAGTGCCTATTTTTATCTCGCCTATATGTTTTACAGAGTAGAAAGCAAAAAACTGCTACCGAAAGACAGAAAATAGAAGGAGTGAAGAGTAAAGCTGTAAAAAAGCTGTATGTAAGCATGACGGTCAGCAACATTTCACAGTAATATTTTAGGAAATACCTGAGTAGATAAACAGCTCTTTCAATATCACTGAGTTCTTCATCAACTGTCAATCTTTCTATTTCTTCTGGTGTCTGTCAAGCATGAAATAGAGATTATGAGTCTACAATGCTTTACTATTTCATAATTTTAATCTTCTTAAAACAACCCCTTTCCTCCCCACATATCCAGGGATAGTTCCATGGGTAATTTAAATTTAATCCTTGAAATCTCCAGCCAACATTTCAAATTCAATCCAATAAATCTCTCAGAAGGAAAAGATGAAATGTAATAGAAGTGCAGCTCTATGTCAGACACTATCACTATTAATCACTTCAAGTATAAACAAGTCACATATAAATTAATCTAAAGACCTAAATTAGGGGGGGGGTTGCCAGTTTACACTGAAAATATTAAGCCCATGCTATATATAATTTGATACTTTATTGCAAAATGACTGAAAACATTTTTTTAGTATCCCGGTGCTGTAAGAAAAAACAAAACAAACCAAAAAAACCCACAACTGTAGAAAATAAAACAGACACAATTCCAAATGGTTTTTTTAATGCATCGTTCTATTTTGAAGTATATACCTTCAGGCTCCTGCGGACTGGCCTCTCTATAATAGTTAGTTCCTGCAGGTCTTCTATGTATCCGAACAAATTGCTCTGACTAAAATCCATTTTGGAGAAGAAGATTATCGGATGCATGTACCCCCCCCCGCCTCTGGCAGCAGCCGCCGCTCGCTCGCTGCCTCTCTCCCCCCGAGCCGAGGCTCCGGCACCGGGGGAGGCAGGAACACCCCCTCCGAGCCGGCCGCCCGCCTCGCCTCAGCGCACACACTGCGGCAGCGCCCGCCCGCCCGCCGCTCGCCCACACCGACAAACTTTCTCCGCTTGCCCCGGGCGAGCAAAGCAAGGTGCGGGGACGGCGCCTTGCGGCCTCCCCCTCCCGGTCCCTCGGCGGCGGGGGAGGGAGTTTCAAGCCAAGTTTCCCCTCGTACCCGGCTGCCGCCTCCGTTTCGCCCCCCACCCTCCGCCCCGGGAGGAGGGACGGTCGCCGCGGTGCAGTGACGCTCCCCGCCCCCATCCCGCAGCCCCCGCAGATCGCGGCAGCCGGGCCGGGCTTGGGGTAAGCCCCGCGGCCCTCACGGCGCCGGGCCCCCTCGGTGGGGCCGCCCCAGCACCGCCCAGCCGGTCGCCGTGGGCAACGCGGCGCTACAGCGGCCTCCGCGGGGCAGAACCGCTCACGAGCAGGCGGGGGGCGCCGCCGCCCCCCTCCTCAGCCGCCGTTACCCGCCCGCGGGGCCTGGCCCCCTGCCGCCTCAGGTAGTCCAGCTTGCCCCACCGGGACCCCCCCCGCCAAGTCCGCTGCGGTCGCTTGCGGGGCTTCTTTTGCACAGCCGTGGTCGCCATGGGCTTCCCCTCCCGCAGCTGCAGCCTCCCCGGAGCGCCTCTTCCACCCCTGCGGCCTCCCCCGTCCCCTTCCAGCCGTGGTGGGACCCCCGGCCCGCATCTTGCCCCGCTGACACTACTTCACAGCAGAATTGTGCAGAAGAAACCTATAAACGTGCCAATTTTAATGAAAATTCCAAAGCGTCTTCTTCCCTCTGCTCGGTGGGGCCGCCCCAGCACCGCCCAGCCGGTCGCCGTGGGCAACGCGGCGCTACAGCGGCCTCCGCGGGGCAGAACCGCTCACGAGCAGGCGGGGGGCGCCGCCGCCCCCCTCCTCAGCCGCCGTTACCCGCCCGCGGGGCCTGGCCCCCTGCCGCCTCAGGTAGTCCAGCTTGCCCCACCGGGACCCCCCCCGCCAAGTCCGCTGCGGTCGCTTGCGGGGCTTCTTTTGCACAGCCGTGGTCGCCATGGGCTTCCCCTCCCGCAGCTGCAGCCTCCCCGGAGCGCCTCTTCCACCCCTGCGGCCTCCCCCGTCCCTTTCCAGCCGTGGTGGGACCCCCGGCCCGCGTGCTGCCCCGCTGCCTCTACTTCATAGCAGGATTGTGCAGAAGAAACCTATAAACGTGCCGATTTTAATGAAAAGTCCAAAGCGGCTTCCTCCCTCAGTGAATGCTTTGGTATTAATCTGAAAAAAAAAAACCAAACCCCCCCAAAAACCCCACCAAACCCCAAGGAAAAGCCATCTTTGGCAGTGGATTGTGAATCTAGAAGGAAGGCATTGCTTCCAACTCTTCGTAACTTCTCACTCGTCACCTGCACAAGCCGATCCCCGGCTCAGGGTACGTACGGCTGGTACTTACCGCGGGGATGGGGATGCTCTGGATGCTGCAGGATTTATCCTTCTGGCTCACAAATACAGGAGTACATTGGGGGTACAACAGAAAGTGTTTATTTCAAAATGACAAAGTGCAGGTATGCCATTTTCACCCCTGACTGGTAGACAAATGAGCATGGAAAATGCTTTTTTTTAAAAAAAAAAAAAAAGTAAGACAGCTTTGTTTGATGATGGTTGGTGATGCAAATTGCACACTGGAAAAGAATCAACACATACAGTTGCGCTAAACGTTTACTGAGCAAATTCTCGCAGGCCTCAAGGCAGCGGCCTTTGCAGTGTTTATATGGGACATAACTAAACAATCACACACCAGGAGTTAAAGAAAACATGTAAATATTGTACAAGGGCTTAGTGGAGTGGGTGCAATGTTTTGCTCTCACTGTGAAATGCAAGCACGACCCAATAGGTTTCGTTGATAAAGTACAAAAATCATTCCAGAAATTGTAAGGACTAGATAATACTATGTAGTATATTGCCCAGAATTTTAATTACTTTCGTTTTATGATTGGCAAGTACCTCAACTTTTATCTAGCAAAAAATAAACACAGTCCTTTGAATGTTACTTCTCTGTGTACCAGTTAGGCCAAATCCTGTGCTCGGTTAAACCAGTAAAACAGTAAAAAATTAAAGCATCCCCATAAATTTCAAATGTACAACGGAATTGCTAGCAGAAACATACAACCCAGAGTACATATAAATAATTAAACTGTTACATAAGAGAAAACCAAAGCCATTCAGAGTTTCAAGGCATGATGACAAATTAAGATGAGAAAAATTATTTTGAACATCTCCTTTGCATTCTCATTTTAACCAGGGAACATGATCAGACAGCAAATATAAAAGTAATAACTGAACCTAAGTCTTCTCTGAGTAGTTTACCAGCTAGCTTCATAAGGAAAAAATAAAAAGAAAAGTTTTATGAAATGTTGTCAAATTCAGAACCCTGACACGCAGACTTCTGCCAGTGATAAGTATGAGGAAAACATACTGAAATCCCAATCTCAATTAGGAAAATCCTTTTGCAAATTCTTTCACAGCCAATTTGTGGTTATTTCACTTTGCAAATAGTTCCCATGAATCTTAAAGATCTTATGAGACCAAAGACAATTTCTTTTGCGTGCCTTGAATTAGGAACTCGTTGCAGTTTTCAAATCAGGTATTTTATAACTCAGTTTTAAAGACCAAAGAATGTGGAGTTTAGATATACAATTAGGCAGACTTATTGTATTATGTTTTACATAAATTTTGTAAGCCACTAAAGAAGAGGGGTGTTTATAAACAGCTCCCTTAATACCTTTAAAAATCTGCCCTCAGAACTCAGTCCAGGGAACACTGTGCAGGCATGACTCCCATTAATTGTAAAATCAGTAGATATGTCAGAGAGATACACAAATATCATGGAAACGCGAATAGCAGAACAAAAATAATTTTTCTGTAAACTGAATACTGTACCAGAATAAAGATCACAGAAGGAATTAGCTTGCCCAGATACAATATAAACATATCTCCTTTTGACCCACACATTTGCCACATAGGAAAAAAAAAACAAACAGGTTGCCTATTTTGTTCCAAAAGCATACATATAGCAAGTAATCCTCTCTGATAGTAAATCTGCAGGCACATTCACCCCAAGTGGTTTGTCATTCTCATCTGTGATGAAAGTCACGCATGACTTCCCTTCCACTGCTGCAGCTTTCAGCTCCCCCCTTTTCCACTACTCTCCCAAATAAAGCTCTACTTTCAGCTTCATTCTAACCTTGTCACAGCTATTGTAGTAGAATGAAGAGCTATTTCATACTGCTTTTGTGAAATCCAGAGTGAATTAGAACCTCCATTTTAACACAGGATCTGTGTAAGCTGCTGAAGCCAAAACAGGGCTGATTTTAAATAATCCTTCATTGATGGAGACAACTGCAGAGCACTGGGAAAATGGCACTCATAACCTAGCGGAAGAAGAGTAATAATGTTATTCATGCCTTCTAGAGCAATAGACTCTAAATGCAATACAGACTATGATTAAAAAAAAGACAAAATAGATGGGAGTACTTTGTACCTGAAGGATTCTTCAGGTACACTGAGGACCTAAGGATTCTCAGGTGAAGGGACTTCTCACATTGCACAGATGCACAGTTCTCCTTCCTTACCCAGCAGTCAGTGAAGCGTCTGCCTTCTGGAAATTACTGTGAAAATGCTGCAGTTCTTACTTTACCTGTTACACATTCCCAAAGATTTAACCTGTGAATCAGGTTATTCACAGAGAAGTTGAAAATTTGGGAATTCTCAGCCTGTATTGCAATGCCTGAACCAGTTGGAATAAGAAGGAACTGATTTGGGGGATATAGAAGGACATGCCAAGAAATGCTTTCAGGCAAAATGTGTGCACTCCAGATTAAAAACCAGAACTTCTTATGCAACGGTGTCCTGTTTTGAATGACACAGGATTAATTTCTCTTTCAGTAATTTACTTTGCAGTAAGGTCTCTTCTCATGCTTGGGAAAACTGCACTTTTAGAAGACTCTAGTGCCTGAATTTGGAAAAATATTCACTTTATAGCCAGCCAGGCTCTGTGGGATTCAAGGTCTCAGTGTTTTCAAGCTTTGCCAGGTGCAGGGATGAGGAGGAGTGAGACCCGGGCACTTGACCCAGGGTGGCCAACAGGATTATTTCATACCATGAACGTCATGTTCAATATAAATTAGAAAGTTTGCTGCATAATTTCTCTATCTTTTGATGGCTGTGATCCTAAGAACTTCTTGCCCCGGTGCTGGACCCCTGAGCTCTTCCTCCTGAAGCCACAGCACTTGTAGTGTCCAACATTTGCTGTTCCCTAAGTAGCGCTCACAGTGTCCAACATTTGCTGTTCCCTGCTGGGAGTGCAGAGCTTCCTGCCAACAGAATGGGCTGAGTACAATCCTTGTATATCTTATATTGGTATCAAGATTGCTATTGATTCTTTAGTATTACTAATGTTAGTTATTTATTATTGTTCTATTAAATCTGTTTATATTTCAACTCTTAGGTTTCCTTGTTTTTTCTCAGTTCCTCTTCCTGGGTTGGTTCAACTCTTAGGTTTCCTTGTTTTTTCCCAGTTCCCCTTCCTGCGTTGGGAGGGATCATCGGGTGATGCAATAATTGTCTAAATGACAATAAATTGGTGTGGGTTGTTCAAACTCTAACAAATGGCCAAACCAAGAAACGAGGAAAAATTCAGCAGAATATTTTTGGATTATGGTAGGGAAAAAAAAATACATTTTGGGTCAACTTGAAAGTAATGATTTATTTCTGGGGTAGGCAATAATTGTCTAAATGACAATAAATTGGTGTGGGTTGTTCAAACTCTAACAAATGGCCAAACCAAGAAACGAGGAAAAATTCAGCAGAATATTTTTGGATTATGGTAGGGAAAAAAAAATACATTTTGGGTCAACTTGAAAGTAATGATTTATTTCTGGGGTAGTTTTTTTGCCTTTTTTTTTTTTTTAATTTAGGCTACTGATGAGTCTCTTTAAAAAATACATTTTGGGTCAACTTGAAAGTAATGCTTTGTTTCTGGGGTGGTTTTTTGCCTTTTTTTTTTTAAATTTAGGCTACTGATGAGTCTCTTTAATACTGGAGCTCAATCTTTACAGGGTGATATTGGCAGTGCAGTCCCTGAGGCCAACCCACACACACTTCCACAGGGTTCCCTGGGTCGGGCCAGGCGTTGGTGCCCGTTCCCCACGGGCAGTAAGGATGCAAGCGCCCTAACTCCGGAGAATAAGAGAGTTTACCAGTATGGAGATGGTCAAGCCACACCATTCTATATAACACTGAGGCAGCCGATGAGTCCAGTTCCTTGCTATGACAACCATGAACGCTACCTGTCATACATGTGTCAAACTTTATATTAAAACTAACAACTTTTTGCCTTCAAGTATCCTTTACTCATTGGTTGCCATAGAAACTTCAGATTTCCTACCTAAAATTACCGTTGGCCATTTTAGCAAGTTTCTTCCTGTGCCAGTGTTGTCCTGTACTTTAAATTATTCTTCCTTTCCTGGTATTTAAAGACTGCAGTCATGTCTGCGCTAATCCTGGGTTAAACAAGGTAG
>NW_015091083.1:3286577-3384778 GCF_001431845.1 Calidris pugnax | reverse complement strand
AATTTAGGCTACTGATGAGTCTCTTTAAAGGTCAAAATTAAATTTAACATTTCATTCTTCATTTCCCTTTTTTCTATTAATTTAATATTCCACAAAAGTAAATACCCGTTCACAGCGCAAACCATGTAGACACCATGTAGATTATACACCATGTAATCACAGTTCTGCTCAAGACCCAGCACCTAAGCCGTGCAGAAGTTCAGTTCAGTCTGTTGACCACCACTGAGAGATAGCCAGATCTCTGCAACCTCTGACTGACATGGTTTTCCTTTTTTTTTTTTTTTTTTACAGTTCAACAAACCCTTAAAAATGTAGCTGTAATGTTCCATCAAATGCCTTAGCCTTACAAAGCAAGATTTTTTATTCCATTTGTACTCTAAGTAAGAATGTCTCCATGAACAGTGGTTCTTCAGAAGAACTCCATGTCGAGGCAGACCTGTAAGAACATTAATCTACAAGAAACACACAGAAAAATCTGGGTCTACTTCAGAACAATGGTTGGAACGTAGCATACACAAACCTCCGTAGGAAAAAATATTATTTAGCATATTTTCCAGTTTGTTGCTAAGAAACTGTTGCTTCATTTTCCTGTTGTCATTTGCACAAAATTTCTGATTGTTCTATTGCCCCTTTGGTCATCTCATAGTTACAGCTATAAAATTAACAGGTTATAAAAGGAAAAATACTGGAATGTGTTCATGCTTTCATCATCTGTAAGCTGGTCTCCCATATTCTCTCCTGTAACTTAGTACCCTCTAATAAGATCTAGAAAACCCCAAAAGACTGTTTCACAAGAACATAGAAAAGATCCTTAAATTTGTTTTTGTTTTTGTGTAACATAAAATGGGTAAGATTACAATCGCTGCATTCTTCGTGTCTTTCCGTAAGAACTAGTAATGTTCTCCTCCTACAGTGTCTAATCTGCTACCCTCTCTCCAAAAGTAGTTAATAGCCCATGCACAAAGACAGATAACAACAGAGCAAATAAAAAGTGCTGTTTTTCCTCCTATCTTCCAGCTATTTGTAGGATTTTTGACCTGAGAGTAGGATCTAATAGCAAACTATTGTACACAGTTTAAGTGAATTATTTTCTATTGTAAAAAAAACCCTTTTTTTTTTTCTCAGGTTTACTTTTCTTTTTTTCCCCCCCAAATATCTGCATAAAGCAGATTTTATTTACATTTTAGGAATAGGAACAAGAGTGGCCAAAATGTCAGCACCATCAGCATTTCAGTAGGCAGGTCTGTACCATATTCTACCAGCAATTTTCTCAACCCATTTTAATGAGCAAGGAACAGAAAACATCTCTGGAGCCAGTAAGAGATTAAATGGTGCCGGGCACATGTACAGGGACTGGAGCTCAATCTTTACAGGGTGATATTGGCAGTGCAGTCCCTGAGGCCAACCCACACACACTTCCACAGGGTTCCCTGGGTCGGGCCAGGCGTTGGTGCCCGTTCCCCACGGGCAGTAAGGATGCAAGCGCCCTAACTCCGGAGAATAAGAGAGTTTACCAGTATGGAGATGGTCAAGCCACACCATTCTATATAACACTGAGGCAGCCGATGAGTCCAGTTCCTTGCTATGACAACCATGAACGCTACCTGTCATACATGTGTCAAACTTTATATTAAAACTAACAACTTTTTGCCTTCAAGTATCCTTTACTCATTGGTTGCCATAGAAACTTCAGATTTCCTACCTAAAATTACCGTTGGCCATTTTAGCAAGTTTCTTCCTGTGCCAGTGTTGTCCTGTACTTTAAATTATTCTTCCTTTCCTGGTATTTAAAGACTGCAGTCATGTCTGCGCTAATCCTGGGTTAAACAAGGTAGTGTTAGCATTTAGACTTCACTTCTAAAACAGGCTATTAATTCCCATGATCATCCTCTGGCATCTGCTGCAGTTTGACTTCACCTCTTTTGGTGTCCAGAATGAAAATTAAAAATTCAGGGAAGTAATGCCTCCTGTGAAGATTGAATGTCTGTACAGGAGTTAGTTTACTAAATATTGGCAGCTGACAGTTATCTTTTGATCAAGTCATACATGAGGTCATTCTCATCCACAGTGACCTAAAACTAATTAACTCCCGTCTTAATGGTATAAATTCAGTATTAGCCTTAGCTGAATGGTGCTGCACTTTGTATGAATAAATTCATACCCATTATTCGGGTCCTCAAGGTGCTTTTAATATGCCCGATACCATAATCGCCCTCAGTATTAACAACTCTTTCATCAGCAAATTTAATATTGTATCACAGTTATTAATGAAATATGATTACTCCACAAGGCTTAAAAAAACTCCTTGAGTAAACTCCCTGCGCCCCCCCAAATTAAATGTGAATTTTCCTTCCCTCTTTAGCCAACTCGTTTCACCTCAAAGTTCTCTCCTATTCCTTGTTATTAATCATTTCTCATATATAGGATATTTTGAGGATGTCCAGATAGATTAGATGAACTTTATTTTTCTTCCCAGTAAACCAGTTACCGTATTAAGTGATGTGGCCTGACTTCCCATTTCCCCTTGGTTAACCAATACAGCCTTTTATTTCATTCTCTGTTATCTTCATAACTTCCTTTATTATTCTTCCCTTCAAAATACATTCTGAAGTACCTATTGCACCTGACTGCATTTGCAACCATTGCAAGTTTCCCTCGTCTTAAATGAAGGTGTCTTTGCTATTCTTCAATCACACAGAAAAAAAACTTAACCTTGATTATATCTGTACTTGAAAAAGTCTTTGCTATTGTACCTACAGTTAAATGTGCCAGTACTCAAATCTCATGCGTGGAGATTGTCTTGCTCTCCTGGCTTTATGAACGCATTAGCTGAAGAAGCAGCGCTACATCTTTGATAAAGCATACTATGTACCAGAAATGCTTCACAGAGATAAGTAAACAACTCATCTCCAAAGTTATAAGAAAGAACAAAGAGAGAAAAAGGAAAAGAAAAAAAAAAAAAGCAGTGCAGGCAAAGGGGTATATGTTTTCAAATGAGGTTTAACAATAGAGAAATAATAAATTGGCAAAAAATAGGAAAAGCATTCCAGAATGCTGTAGAAGAAAGAATCCAGCCTAAAACTCTCCTCCAGTTAATGACCCATCTCCCAGAGTTAATAGTTTTATGGTGCTATGCCTTAAGATCTTGTCAGTCCCAGAACGATATTCCAGAACTTCTGAATATGAGAACAAAGGCCTTGAGCCTGATAGAACCAAGATTTTACCTCCCCACTTCAGGACCAGGATGAGGAGTGTCATCTGTCATGCCACAAAACACAGAAGAGCAAATTCTACAGCCTGCAAAGCACTGGGGGCTCCAAGTACCCCACAGGCCAGTGGCTGCACATTTTTCATGTGCAAAATGCACTGTAAGATGAGTATCAATATAAATCGTGGTATGGTGACTTTATTTTATTAGCAGTAATGGCTATTAAAATCAGTAGTTAAGCAGATACTGATCTTCCTGCATGAGAAGAAAAAACAAAACAAGAGAAAACAAAGAAATTGATTACTAAGTAAAAGCCTACCTCAGTTGCTCACATGCAGGTTCAACTGTTCCTGGTGCTTGACCTACCTCAGAATAAATCTTTTATAATTTACAAAACACAAAAATATTAATTGAAAAAACATATAATATCAAATATCTAATACTGCACAGCAGGGACCAAACCATGATCTCTGGGCTACTGATCTGCAGGGCCATAAGTTTACAGCTGGGAGGGACAGAAGGATCTGTTGTTAGCTAACGATCTGTAATAAAGACATCAAATCCCTCAATTTCTCTTGGGCCCTCAGACAGAGTGGCTTAAATCATTTGGAAATCATTGATTATTGATTAAATAATCAAATATGTATGTTACACAAGCATACAAATTGCATTAACTATTATTAATACAGGTTATTCTCTTTAATTCACAGCTTCCTGTTATTTAAATAATTGCTGATCTAAAGAAGTCAGGGGAGGGAGGAGCAGATTTTTGTTTCATTTCTTGTTTGTTGACATTTTAATCAAGAGCTTACCTTGCACTGTCAATAATGGAGTTGTCCTGACCAAGGGCGTAACAGCCAACTTGCCAGTAAGACACAAATGCACACTCCTTGTTGACAAAACATTGTCACAACACACCAAAGCTGTGTCACTTTCAGGTTACAGAGGCTCAGGAAGATTAATGTTACTCTAAACTAAGCAAATGTTTCGTTCCCTTGGTTATCCCTTCTCAAAGCAACTCAGAAAACTAGTGCCTCTTGTACAACCAGTTCACACCATGGCAATAAGAAGAGTTGCCTCCTCTGTGTAGATAAGACCGTTCTGAACCTCCACACTCACTGCAAGTAGGCATGTGCCTTCTTTCAAATTAAGATTTAGGCACTTTAATTCTGTCCCTTATTTTATAAGTAGTAGAAAGAGCTCAATGCTGATCAAGAAGAGAAGTCAGCTGTATCCACAAATGGACTCTTGAGGAAAACATTCAGAATACTCCAATGCCCTGTAAAAATATGTCCATAATTACATTAAAAAGCATAATTCAACATAATTTGGCAAGTCATTTCCCTGTTAAATCTTTCTTTCAGGACAGAGCTGCAAACTCTGAAGCTATGTAAGGACAGATTATTGGCTAAGAACTCTCCTGTCCACATTTTTTTTCTTAACTCTTTATTTGGGATCAGCATTAAGTCAATTACACCAGAATTTGAGAGTAATCACCAGAATTTGAGAGCAATCATTTTCTTCTGCAAATTTGCTTTTGCTAATATCCAGTAAAATAAAAAGAGGTAAAGTAGAAAGATTGTAAACTAGCAAAATTGCCACTTATCAATTTGAATCTACACACCCTGGAAGGAAAGATACTTTTATTGAAGGAATGCAAAAAGAATGCCGAGACCCCTCATTAAGCTTGATGGTGAAGATGCAGTCACAGCTTCTATCGGCGAGCAGCACCATCAGTCATCGCTATCTCCAGTTCACTACTGCATAAATAAGGTTTGCTGGTTGAAGCATTGAAGCTACCGTATCAAATCCTGCTCCCTGAACTCACTTTGGGACTCACCGCCCATTTCAACTAATTTCTTACAGAACATGATATGCATTGGAAGCAACTCCTCTGAGTGAATGATGATTAACTGGAAGTGAAACAGTCCTCAAAAATGTTTAATATGCTTATTTCTGCCTTTGGCCTTAGCACATTAACAAAAACCAAACAAACCCTAAAGCAACCCTCCATTTTCCCATCTTCTCACAGAACCAAGAAGCACCTGCAGATACCACAAAGAAGAAATAATTATTGTAATTGCAACTTAATTTACAGTCCTAGTCTTTATCACCGAGAACCCTCCTGTTTTATCATCTTTCCCGTGTCTCATAGCAAAAGAAGCTGTTCAGAGCATCTGCCAATCTTTTAGCAGAAATAAAAATCTTCCATTATCATAGTATATAATTTATGACGTCCTCTTCCTACACCAAGATCAAGCTGCAAAGAGCACTTGATCACATAGGAGGAAAAAACCTCATGCTGTGATCTCAGTGGTATGCTTGCTTCTATAGTTATTTGCAACTTTTCTCCAAATTGCATTACTTTACCCACAATACTCTTCTAAACAGGGAATAACAAAGAGCACATTAACACATAAGCAAGCACGAATAACAAGTTTTTTATTGAATGAGCAACGCTGATCACATTCAACCTTAGCCGCTAATTTTAGAGTTGAAATTTAAGAGGCCCTTTATGCATTCTTTCTTGAATGAGATTTATTGTGCACTAAATAATACATAAATGATCTATAGAGATGCTGGTATTTTGAAATCAGATTTTCAGTTGCAGGAAAAGTAAACAAATTTTCCTATTCCCTCTTTGTCATGGCTGCAGCAGTATGTCTAATCCACGCTGTAGTATTATTTATGCAAACAGCACCATAGCTACTAATGTACTTGTGAAAGATAAAGGCAGAGCCTGATTAGAACAAAGGTATGTCCTCCTCCATGCCGGTGAAGTAGCTGTCACCATCAGCATTGTTAGTCCAAGGGGCCGGCAAGCCACAACTAGCCTGCTGTTTGCTTTGTTTAAAAGGCAGCCTGCAGTAACAAATTACGTTGAGAGCAGCACTTGCAAATAGATGCCACTCTCCAGTAACCCAAAAAGTGGGAAGAGGCAGGATCCTCCTTCCTTCACGTTAGTTGCTTAGACATTAGAGAGCTTGTCTCCCTAAGCGCATCATAAGCACCCTTAGGGCCATGTTAGAGCACCCAAATTAAGGTCTCGCTGGGAGCACCCCTCACCCCTGACCACCACACAGGCTTTACCTCTGGGGAAGCACCAGCCACCGGCGGCTACACGGCACCAAGACTCCCCCCACGACCCCAGGGAGCGACAAGCCGAGACCCCGGGCTGCCAGGGCAGGCTCGGGCCCGGCCCCGCGCCTCCCCTCACAGCCGAGGCCCGGAAAGCCGGCCGTTACCGCAGGCGCTTCAGCCCTCCGCTCCGCAGGGCCACCACCCGCCAACAAAAGACACCCCACAGACCTCCCTGCGGGACTAGCCGCGGGGAAGGCGGATCGGAACCGCCGCTCCGCCGGGCCGGGCCGGGCCGGGCCGGGCCGGGCCGGGTCGCGTCGCGTCACCGCCCCCCTCCCTCCCCGAGGTACCCCCCGCAGGGCGCGTGCGCGCTCTGCCCCGGGGAAGGCGCTCGCCGGCGCCGCGCAGTGACGTCACGCGGCAATGGCGGCGCCCAGCACACGAGGCGCTTGGCGGCCTTAGCGGCGGCCGGGCCGACCTGGTCAGAGTCCCACCGTCCTTCCCTGTCCTGAGGCTGCAGAGTGTGGTAAGCGGGGGGGAGCCCCCTCTCCCCAGGGCGGCAGGGCGGAGGGAGCCCCTCGGGCCTCCCGCGGGTTCCCTGTGTGGCGGCGGAGGCCGGGCCGGGCCCTACCACACCATATCGGGTCTGGCCATACCTTACCCGGCCTTTGGCGGGTGGTTCCCGGGTAAGGCAGGAGCGCTTCGCAGCCTCCGGGAGCTTATTCCGGCCAATTTAGTTCTTTAGTTCTGTTCTTGGAGCGCGGCTGTAGGCCTGGCCTGCTGTAATTATACCTAAAGCCATTCATATTATTTCCCCCTAATCGAAAAGAATTGTGCTTTGCGTTCCCGCGTGTTTGAATATCGTCAGTGTAATCCTCGTTCTTTTGATCTGACGCCCTGCTTTCTTACACACCCCCACCCCCCCCTCCCAGTTTCTTTTTAGGTAAAAATGAAGACCAAAAAAGGAAGGAGATTTAACTCTTCCATTAAATTGAAGCAGAAAGGCATTGAAGTAATAGGAAAATGGAAAAATGTGCCAATCGACCCTAATCTATTTGCTGATGAGGACTTTGGAGATATAGTGTGCTTGGAGGAACTTACAGATTACAAATTAGTGAGTTCTTCTGAAGTGGGCAAAGTAAAAGAGAAGAAGAGAAAGGCCGAGAGTGTTTCAGAAGAAGGCAGTGAGAATGAGGAAGAACCTGTTGTCCTTCCCAAAAAGAAAAAGAAAAACAAAGATTTGAGAAGCAAACCAGATAAAAGTGGTGACTCTAACACAGCAGAAATCGATGTGCCAGTTGCTAAAGAGGCAAAGTGTAATGAAATTATCGCAGTGGCAAATTGTGAGGACCGTGGACACGTGCCTGAGAGCACTTCAAGCACAAAAGGTGCTCTAAAGAAAAAGAAGGTAGCTAAAAATAAAGCTTCTCAAGCTCAAGAAGCTCTTCCATCAGTAACTACTTCTAAAAAAGTTAAAAACTGGACAACAGAAGTTTTATCTGCATCAACTGATCGCAAAGCTGATGTGTCTGCATGGAAAGACCTGCATGTACCTGAGCCAGTGTTGCAGGCCTTGAGCCACCTGGGGTTTAGTGCTCCCACTCCTATTCAAGCCTTAGCCTTGCCTTCCGCCATCCGGGATGGTATGGATGTTCTTGGTGCTGCAGAAACAGGTACAAATCTGTTAAACTGGTGTATATGCTGGGAGCTTCCCATCTCTCCTCTTAAATGCAGCTTATTCTTATGAGTTTTTATATGTAGCAGAAGAAGCATTTATATGTAAAAGAGCTTGTAGCTTCTGTTTATCCAATATATTGGTAATGTTTCATTGCAAAGTATTAAGACTTTGTATCTTAGAAACACAGGATGTTCCGTCTTTACAAAATACAGTGTGCAAAGCTTTGAAGTCTCAATAAGTTATTATGCTTTTGACAGAAGTCTCTTTTTCTGCTGTTTTTCAAGTTGTGTCCTATTTTGGGAACTGCGAGGCAATACACTGCAAAGGGCAGAATTACTGAAACAAACAGAGGCATGTTCCAACAGCCTAACTTCTGTGGGTGTCCCAGTGCCAAGGCAAAGCAGAAAGCCAGCTTCCTCTGAAGATGATTCAGTACTGGCTTGGAGCAGTAAATAAATACTAGGCAGAGTTTTAGACATTGTGAATATGGCCCAGGCCTTAATCCTAGCAAAAAAGGCCCACTCTGTGCCCTGTCTTTGGGCTTGGCCTGTACATTGTCACCAGCCCTTCTGTGCTTGGAAGTATTACATTGATCCGTTAACAGGAGAGGTACTGTCTCTTGTTCAGCTTGTGATCAGCTCATGCCTTTGAGCATTGCTTGCCTTTGTGAAATTTGTTACAGCTTCTTTTTTACTTAAACAATAGCTGTGAAGTCTCAGAGCATTACTTTCCCTCTAACTTTTTTTGCTGCTCAGCTTCATTTGAAGTTTTGTCTTATTTAGCAGTGCAACACTTTTTTCCCCATACAAGCTAAAAATAGGAAGCACAATTGGAAGCTGCGTTGGTTTAAAGGCTTCCTTTGCATTCTTTTCATCTGTTCCAGTTGCCTTATCTCACTGCTTTTCTTGTAAAGCCATTTACTGCTCTGGAACATGAAGGTATAGTAACTAATAAGATATGCAGTCATTTGCATTTTTATTTTAATTAGAAGCTAGGCTGGTGCTATTAACTTTAATAAGATTAGAAAGCCCCGCAGGGAGTGTTTCTGAAAATGGAACTGAAAATTTAAATGGTGTATTTGTGCTGCAAAAGAAGTACCATTTTTGCAGTGGTGGAAAGCAAATCCCTCTCTAGCTGCAGAATGGAAAGCACATTTGGTGGCAGGTTGTATTATTGCTGTCTAATTTTTTTGCAGAACTGTGAGGTAGTAAGACTGTGTTTTGCTTATTTATTCTTTCATGAAAAGGTTCTCTCCAGAGACCCTAGTGTGTAAACAGTGTTCCTGCAGAAACTGGAAAGAGGATGTGAACAATTGTCTGTTATGAAGTTCTGCAGCTAGGAGAGGCTGAAACTCTTCAGTTCTTTTTTCTACATCCTACAGCTTACTTTAGGATTGACCCTGAGGGAGGAAGGTGACAGGTGAAACAACCATTAAGTGCTCTGCAAATGCAGATTATAAACATTTTCTGTTTCAAGTGCAGAAATCAGCAAAGACCTCCCAGACATTCAGAAAGGTGAGGAAATAGATGCGAGGAGTCTTTGCAGCAGTATGGATAATGATACTGGGCTTAACTGATAATTAACTAATACTAAGGTTCTTGTCTAAACAGGCAAAATTCTCCATTCTGAATTTGTCAAACTATTATGGTTTTGTGATACGGACAAAAGGTGCTCAAGGAATTGAGACGAGGTTTCCAGAGGGCTGCTTCCCAGTGGTAGCCTGTTACAGGAGTGGTGCAATAGTGTCTTGTGCTCTGGATGCTGCTTTTGTGATCCATGAACTGATATTTATGAGAACCTTAACTGGGGTGGATGTGCTACCAGGCTTCTTCTAATGTCTTAGTAGTGACAGATAGTTCAGAAGGGAGTACATGGCAGGGATGTGACTTGCGGTTTGGACAGTGAACCCCTGAAATTAAAGTTAGGGGAGCATTTTTATATTTGACAGCCCTTTTCTCTCTGAAGCTGATTATTTGTTTTAAATGGGATTTATGTGTTTTGATTAGAAAAATGTGAGATGGTGGGGTATGTCACAATACAGTTTCTTAGAAAGTCATAAACACAGTACTGTAAACTGAAGATGGAAGTGAATCCTGCAAGTACATTCCAGTTTGTCCTTGGCCTCATTTGCTATTCCTTTATTTGGAGAACATTGATCAGAACTGTCAATTAGGGCATGGTATTCTCCTTACGGGCATACAGTTCTTTAAAAATATCTCGGCTGCAACTACAGCTTTTAAAAACCACTTTCAGAACAAATGAATCTGCCTGACCTGCTAGAGATTGGAAAAATACCTGTTCCCCAAGAAGTACGTTATTGGTGACCTCAACTATATGTATAAAGGGAACAGGAGAAAAGTTGCTATTGCTGCAAGTTCTTGGTCTTCTAAAGATCAAAAGTTTGTGACTGTTACAACTGTATATTTTAAGAACAGTGTGTGATTGGCTGTTGCTTTTCTCATCTTTGCAAATAAATGACTTGTCAGTCTGTATTATTATACTTCTTTGTTTTTTAGGAAGCGGCAAAACGCTTGCGTTCGCAATTCCAATGATTCACTCTGTGCTGCAGTGGCAAAAATCAAATAGCTCAACAACCAGAAATGACAGTGTTTCTAAAGAGTCCCATCAGCATCATGATGAAACAAGATGGGAAAATGAGGATGAAGCAGAAAAACTAACCGATCAGCAGGTTGAAGATAGTGGAGATGAAGATGATGCATCTTTCTCAACAGGCTGCGTGAAGGTGCTGGAAAATTTTGAATTTGATTCTGGTGATGAGACGCATACTCTTGGCTCCCATAAAAAGAGACCTCTTTTAGGACTGGTCCTCACTCCCACAAGAGAATTAGCTGTACAAGTAAAGCACCACATTGATGCAGTTGCAAGGTTTACAGGTACGTAGACCCCACGGGCCGTGCCCCCGGTTACACTGGGTTTGGATCTTGGCATTGGTGTTGAGCCAGAACGTGAGCCACAGTTTCTTCTGCATCGTAGAATTGGGGTGGCTTTTAAAGGGTTAGGGTTCAAAGTCACTAATATTTGAGAAATGTATTAAGATTCTTCAATGAAATGCACGTGGAAGCAAACAGTTAATGTGGCATATTTTGCTTTAAATTGTTTCTTCCTTCAAATAGCTATTGACTCAGGTTTTAGCAACACAGAATCAGTACACAGATACCCAGCCACAGCTAACTTTGTCCTGGTTTTGGGTAATGTAGGTAATATATAAAAAAATCATTTAATTATGTATATATATGCATTTTTAAAATAGATGTCTCATAATTTCCTTTTTTGACAGATATATCAATCTATATAGATAATAGATAGGTATAGTTTTGTCTATATGTATCATTTTGGTCTTTCTATCAAAAAAAAAGAAATAATGGCCATATATTTTATGGATAGAAAGTATTGCTGGATGTCTGACTTGCCTTATAGTAGTCAGGCCACAGCATATTGCTGGGTAACATGCCTGATGAAAGCAATTCAATCTTGGTTCTTTCTCTTCCAAACCAGTGGTCAGCACATCTGTTAAGTGAGTGTCTGAAGATGTAAAACTATTCAAGATGGAGAGAGTTGGGAAACAACTCCCCACTTCTCCAATAGTAGTAATTGTTTATTTAAGAGGGTAAATAGTGCAGTGAACTGCTTTTAAGAGCGTCTTCCTTTGGTGTCTATATGGCCTGCTGTGCTTGTCAGTCTACAGGTGATTACAAAGCTAATTTTAACTCCTAGCCGGAAATAATCATAGACTTTTTGGAAGAGACCTTTAAGATCATCAATCAAATACCAATAAAAACCATCACTAAACCATGTCACTAATCAATGTGTGTCAGTACAGTTCTGATAGGAGCAGTGCTGTTTGTTTTTGTAAAAAGTCTGCTGCGCAAGTGATATCTAGTTGCTGCAGCAGGAGAGAAAATACATTTTGATGTGGGCTTTCTTTATTGTCTCAAACTCACTTTGAAAAAAAACCCTCACCTGGAAACAAGGTAGTACTTCTCCACAAGTAGTAGGGAAGAGAGATCTCTGGTAGCTTGGATACTGGAGTAAGCTTGCACCGTAGCATTGAGTTTGTCATGGGTCAGTGTATTCTTTGAAGAAGTAGGGTGAAAGAAGCCACGTGTGAAGTCTGTGCTTCCAAAGATAAATTCCTTTTAGCGCCTGAGCAAATTGCTTAAAACTAACTTAGAGTCTCTGCGCTACTGAGCAGTCCAGGGAATCATTAATTGTGAGGCAGAATTCTTGTTAGGATTATTCCATAGCAAATGAGCAGTTACTAGCAAGACAAGCATTTCTCTCAGTCTTATTCTTGGAGGGCCCTGCTGTTTATTCATAGCAGGAACGTGCTTGTTCATGCAGATAAAATTGACAAAATATTGGATTCTGATGTATGGGTAAATAAAGCTAACAGCTATGGAGGACATGCGTGATTCTTTCTGCTGTTGAAAGACAGGTGCACTAAAAGAAAGGCTATTTTTGGTGTCTAACTATAATGAGGACTTTTCTGTAAAATTGAGGGCATTGCTGCATGTTCAGTGTTATATAAAACTCCTGAAGCTTCCTGGTCAAAATGTTTGCTGAAAGTTGCGATGTAGATTTTTTAAAATACTTATTTGAGTGGATGCGTGTAAAGACATTCACTGACAAATTAGTGAGATAAAAACTATTGCTTATGTGTTCTAGGCATTAAGACTGCAATTCTAGTCGGAGGCATGGCTGCACAGAAGCAAGAACGTGTACTGAATCGAAAGCCAGAAATTGTAATTGCAACTCCAGGCCGTCTGTGGGAGTTAGTTAAAGAGAGACACCCACATCTTTCAAATCTTCGACAGCTCAGGTAAAGATGCCTTTTCAGACCAACTGCTTGATGCTGAACTGGGCATCACTGCGTCCTGATTCTTTTTACTAACTGATTACATAATTTAGATGATGTAAGATCACTTATTTCTTTGCCAAGAGTTTTTTATTGAAAAGCGTAGTAGTTATATTGATGGAAGGAAATGTCAATTAAAGCCAGTAGCAAAACCTGATTTTTTCCTTTAGAAACCTGATTTCTGAAAAAGGTATGTGGAAGGCGACTGTAGTTACCCTGGCATACCTGGTGCTCCTTTGGGTTTTACGTGCAGAACCTCTCTTACATGTTTAGCAGGAAAAGTTCCTTTGAAGCGTATCAGATTTGTATTTCTCTGCACAAGTGTATTTTTATTGTGTGTTTTCTATTTGACAGGTGCCTTGTGATTGATGAAGCAGATCGAATGGTTGAGAAAGGTCACTTCTTAGAGCTGTCTCAGTTGCTGGAAATCTTAAATGATTCACAGTATAACCCTAAGCGACAGACTTTCGTTTTTTCTGCCACTTTGACTTTAGTTCATCAGACTCCCACAAGAGTTTTACAGAAAAAGAATGCTAAAAAGATGGACAAGAAGACCAAACTAGAATTGTTAATGGAAAAAGTAGGAATAAAGGGCAAACCCAAAGTGATAGACTTAACAAGGAAAGAGGCCACTGTTGAGACTCTGACAGAAACCAGGATCCACTGTAATACAAATGAGAAGGACTATTATCTCTATTACTTTCTTCTGCAATATCCAGGAAGAACCATGGTCTTTGCAAACAGCATAGACTGTGTAAAACGCCTCAGTTCTCTCCTCACAATCTTAAATTGCGATCCTCTTCCTTTGCATGCCAACATGCACCAAAAGCAAAGGCTGAAAAACCTGGAAAGGTTTGCTGAGCGAGAGAGGTGAGTTGATTTTTTTTTTTTTACTTCCTGGTAGAACAAAAAAGAAATCACACAGAGGAAACAGCTCTGTTAGAGTAGGAGCAGGTTGAGGGAGTTAGATGGGGATGCGAGTCCCCTGTTCATGAGCCCAGGTTATTAACGATTAAGGTTGAGATTTCACAGTATGGTTGATGTGATGAACTGGAGTGAGGTCAGTGGAATGCCACCAAGATGGTCAAGAAGCACTTGCTCTGCAAGGATGAGGACACTGGGATTGTATCACCTGGGGAAAAGATTTTGTGGGGTCCTACTGGCAGCCGTCTGATATCTTAAAAGAAGGTTATCAAGAAGGTGGAGCCAGGCTCTTCACAATGATGCATGGTAGGAGAATGAGGGTTAAGGCATGAAAGTTGAAACAAGAGGTTCAGGCTAGATGTAAGAAGGAGCTTTTTCTCAATGACAACCGTCAGGCATTGGAACAGGCTGCTTGTTCTTGGAGGTTTTCAAGGTTCAATTGGATAAAGCCCTGAGCAACCTGGTCCAACTTTCTAGTTCATCCTGCTTGGAAGAGAAGGATGGACTTGGAGACCTCCTCATGTCACTTGGAGCCTGAATTATGCAGTGGTCTGGTAGCTCATTGCTGCTGAAGGAGCTGTCACTTGCCCTATTTTCAGCCATATGCTTTTTTAACCATCCTGCACACCTCTCTGCTGCCCTATTTTCAGCCATATGCTTTTTTAACCCTCCCGCACACCTCTCTGCTCCTGTGCGGAAGAGAAGGATGGACTTGGAGACCTCCTCATGTCACTTGGAGCCTGAATTATGCAGTGGTCTGGTAGCTCATTGCTGCTGAAGGAGCTGTCACTTGCCCTATTTTCAGCCATATGCTTTTTTAACCATCCTGCACACCTCTCTGCTCCTGGTTCTGCAGCTCATTTAATGCTTCTGTAAGTTCTTTCATCTCACTAAGCCATCTGAAAAATAACCACTTTTTGCTGGGTTAGGTTTTTGTGGGTTTATTTAGATGAATTAGCTTCCTGAGGGTTAAGGTATCCTAGAACAATGTAAGAGAAGGGGCAGTTGTATCTTTCAGCAGCAGTGGGCAACCAGGTTTACCCAGGCAGGCCTGTCCTGCCATGTTAAGAATTATTGTTCCTGCTGGCTTTGGGATGACCTTTGGGGAGGAGGTCAGTGGTCTCGGTATTTCCATAATCCAGAAGCCTCACGGTTTAGTCTGCTGTGAAGTGCTGCATGCTGTCTGACTGCATGGGGATTTGTACCTTGGTAATAGACTCAGACAGGGAGAACAGAGCTTGAATTTCCATGATAATCTGCAGCATCCCTTGGCAAAATGTACTATCGATAGCATTGGCCTGGGCCAGATGGGACATTTTCAGAGACTGCACATTTTTAAGGCAAGTAGAAGTCTATGAGACCATCTATCACAACCTCCTGCAGATTGTAAGCCATAGAATTTTCTCTGCTTATGTCTGCTTTGAACCTTGTAGCAATAGAGTATGCACTCAGATGTCAGAAAATTTTAACAGATTCCTGTTACCTACAAGTAACTTGTTTCAGTTGCTGGGAAATTTTTTTGAAATAAATTGTTCCATACCCTGGGGAGATTTTTGTCTCTCTAGTAGACTGTTTATGTAAAAGAATGATTATTTTTTTTTTAAATAGTTCTTCCTTCCTAGGAGTAAGGAGAAATGCTAATTGTTGTTTATGTAAAAGAATGATTATTTTTTTTTAATAGTTCTTCCTTTCTAGGAGTAAGGAGAAATGCTAATTGTCAGAACAGAATCCCTCCCCTTTATATTTCTAGACTTCAACTTACTGAGAGAACTTATTTGAGTGTAAGTTGGTAGAAGGTATTTCAGCCCCAAAAAGCTGTTAATTAAATCTATGTTAATAATGTGATTTTTCTCAACTGATGAAACTTGTAATAACCTGTCTGTCCTGCCAAAAGATCAACTGTGGCGGTAATGGTATGGTCATATCAAACTAAACATATTTTTAAACCCAGCCTGGGCAGAGCACTGAAAAATGTAATGACGGGGCGCGTACCCCCTGCCAAGTGGTTGGATTAGGTCATTGAATAGCAATTTGTGCTAGCATTCCTGAGCATTGAGAGGGAATAAAAGCATAGGAAAGTAGAATCCAGCAAGATAGTGAATTTCTTTATTGGAAACAGAATAGACCTGCTGAAGGTAACATTTGCATTTTTTTACTTTAAGAATTGCTATTTCAAGACTGCCTCTGATGTAATATTGGGCATCGTTTTCTGTAAGGGTAAACAAATAGCATATTTCCACCACACGATATAGTACAAATCTGTTCCTTAAATTCCTGTGCTAGAATTCTAGGTCTCTCTATGTGATTTTCTTTGGCAGATGGTTTACTCTTCAATTTTATGTTCATTAAATGTTATCACTTTCTCAGCTGTGTCCTCCTGACAACAGATGTTGCAGCTCGTGGTCTTGATATTCCCAACGTGCAGCATGTCATCCACTACCAGGTTAAATATTTTTAATGTTTCTTCTTTCCTGTCTTGGTTTTGAAATAAGCTTTTGCTGATCCAAACCATGAACACTATAAGGCTGGGATTCTCAGTCTTGTGTATAGTATAGTCCCAAGTATAGAGATTTAATCACTATTAATTTAACTGTCCTGTAGTGCTTTGCACTTAAGGATCTCATTGCTGCAGTGATTGTTCATGAATGTGTGATTATATACGAGAAATGACATAAAAGATATGATTCTCCTTGCTTTCCATGGCCAGCTTCATGTTTTTTCTGAATATAATGCAGGTCCCTCGTACTTCTGAGTTGTACGTACACAGAAGCGGCAGAACAGCCCGAGCTGCCAATGAAGGCCTTAGCCTCTTGCTGATCGGCCCTGATGACTTGATCAATTTCAGGAAAATTTATAAAACATTGGAGAAGAGTGAAGAGCTGCCATTTTTCCCGGTTGATTCCAAGTGCATGACTTCTGTCAAGGTAAAGAAACATCAATCTCTTTCCAGCCTGAGTAGTTGCTTGCTTACTGATATTACTGCATTACACATCGTGTTGTTTCCACGTTTCAGATGAAACTTACTCTTCAGGACCTGAATTTGAAAATGAAGTTAATCACACTCTATGTTTTTTTTAAGCAATATTTGTGATTTCTCCTCAATAACTGGCCCAAGAAAGGTGTTCAAACGTAAACATCACTTACATTTTTCTTGCTCGTTGTCATGTAGAGCTTCGCATGACTAGATTCCCCAAAACATGACAGGGAAGGGAGTATGTTTTGTGGCTGAGGAGCTGGGATGGCTCTGTTAAGTACATTGCTTAAAGCCTCTTGTGTTACAAGCAGACTGGAGAAGAGTATCAGACTCTGGGATCTTCAGTGATCTTCATCTGCCTCTTCTCAGTTAAGTAATGAATTGTCTGCTTTTCTGAAAGTTCCTATACTGTGAGGCCATAGCTGACCCTTTCAAACCAGGTATGTTTCTGTTTTTTAGGTTATTCCCTGTTTTAAGAAGAGTTCAGTCATTTGCAAATTCACAAGATAGGCAATGGTTAGGATTTGCAAAACAATATATTTTAGAAAGCATCTAGTCACCACAGATTTTTCTGCTTGTCGAATAAGAGGCCATTTAATGTCTCAGCATTCTCTTAACAGTTTGGGTGACATCAGCCATGTACAAATGGGACATATTTAAATACTGCATTTGAAAGAAATCTAGATGGCATTGGAGTGTCTGAATAATGCACAATCACTGAGAGCAGGAGAAAAATGCAAATGACAGGTAGCGAAACAGATATCTTCCTTATAGTATTCTGGTTCATGCTCATCCAGTTGGCTTGGAGAGAGTTAGGGTTATTCAGCCTGGAGAAAAGAAGGCTCTGGGAAGAACATATTGCAGCCTTTTAGTACTTAAAGGTGGCTTATAAGAAAGATGGGGACAAACTTTTTAGCAGGGCCTGTTCTGATATGACAAGGGTTAGTGGCTTTAAACTAAATAGGATAGATTTAGTTATAGATATTAGGAAGAAATTTTTGCCACTGAGGGTGGTGAAACACTGGCCCAGGTTCCCCAGAGAGGTGGTGGATGCCCCTTCCCTGAAAGCATTCCAGGTCAGGTTGGACAGGGCTCTGAGCAACCTGGTCTAGTTGAAGATGTCCCTGCTCATTGCTGGGGAGTTTCGACTAGCCGACCTTTAAAGGTCCCTTCCAACCCAAAGTATTTTATGATTCTGTGAAATGGGGTGTTTAAAGGATCTTTCAGGAGATGCAGTTTTCTGAAAGAGAAAGAAATGTGCCCATAGACTCATTTTTCTCCTCTTGGTAATAACAAGGAGAATTTGATTATTGTTTTTTTTTTTTCCCCCATGTTTTCCCCCACCCCCCTCCACCTGCCAAATGTTTCTGGTTACTGAAAGAAATCTGTTGTTTTTAGAGTGTTTCTTCAGAGGTCCCTCTGTGTTTCTTGATGAGTAGTTTTTGGCTCTTAACATGCTCTGTCAATTAATGGGCAAATAAATATTTTTTTCACACCTAAATTTTCCTGCCACCATCTCACAATCTTCTCTTCTATGCGTAATAGTGCTCCTTTCTCCAGAAAAGATGTCTTTGTGGTTGTAATTCCAAGACTCCAGCCTTTACATGGTGTGGTCTCGTTTATGCTTTGCCCTGGGCTTAATTACAGAGCTATAGTAGTTGGGACTAATAGTGCTGCTGGTTCCCTTTGGCACACTCCTTCCCTGGTTCTGCATGCCTTCATTCAAGTTCAGCAAAAGTCTGAAGGTATTTTACACTCGAGAAGAATAGAATTGGTGAACCAAAGTAGAGGAGAGACCAAAAGAAGACTCAAGTTTTGCAAAGATGGAAAAACAATTTAAAATTTCTTTATGATCTGAGGAGAAGTGACCGACATTTTATTAGTCAACTGCAAGTTTAATTTCCTTTCTCTCTGTGTTTTAATTGTCCTGGCAGTTCTGGCTGTGGTCAGGGTGTCTTGCACAGGGTTTGTTTTGTGCAACCACAAGCACATTCCAAACAGCAGAACTTGCTGCTGGGTTGATTATTATTTACTGTCAGTGGAGATTTTCTTTCCATAATGAATTAGGCTTCTAAGACAGCTTGGCCCAGCTGGAAGGCTGCAGGTCAGGTCAGGTTAGGTTTGCTGGACATCGTTGTTCCTCCTGTGTGCAGCTGGGAAGAAGGACAGGACAGTTTGTCTTGGGCCTAAACAAGATCAGGTGCATTTCTGAAAACATGAGTAGCTCTTTCCATACGGCCTGCAATAGTTTAGTTCTTCAGAGTGGGATGAAGCTAGCAGCTGCCCCTTATTGCTGAGGCCAGTAACTTTAAGATCCAGCTGTACTATGTAAATATGTAACTTGGAAATGATTGGTATCTGAATCATGATTTGTCCTTGATGTGTCTGAAGTGTTTGTAATGATTCGTTTAAAGAATGAGGAGTTAATGTTCAGGCATGTTTAGTAGTTGAGGTGTTTCAGAAGTCACATTCTACCACGGATCTGAAGAAGGAAAACACTCTAGCAAATGTTGACATGCCTTGATTACATGGGGCATCTGCTGGGACAGCAGTAGTGAACAAAAGTGTCTTTGCACCTCAGTAATTTTGATGCATGCTCTCGAGCACTGACTCTGTTGAGGTGCCCCACATTTAAACCTAATCATAATGTCTGAAATGTACTTTTGTTGCAGGAGCGGATGAATTTGGCACGGCAGATTGAGAAGGCAGAATTTTTCAACAGTCGGGCAAAGCAACACAACTCCTGGCTCCAACAAGCTGCGGAGGCTCTTGAGATGGATCTTGATGATGACATGTTAATGGGCAAGTAGAAGTACTTGTTTATGTCTAAGCCCAGTTTGTCCCATAGCACTGGTGTCCAGAAGAACCCCCACCATGGCAGAGGAACTCTTAAAACCTGCAGGCTTTAAGGGGAAGGGCAGGAGTGTCATTGCTTAGTGCATGGTGTTGATGGTGTTTTCTGGATGGCTGTGCAGCAGGTAGTGCTGGAGCTGAGTGAGTGAGGTGTGACAATTCTGGCAAGCCACAGACAAGTCCACGTGTCATGGGACAAAAACTGTTTAGCTTCTGGCAAACATTTTAGGGTAATCCAACAGTCCAGTATCTCCTGCTTCAATCTTGTCCCCTCTGTGTCAAAGAAAAAGCTGTTTCCTCCACTTCTGCTTATCTCTCCCACCCCCACGTAGTCAGGCAGCAGGACGGGAGCCTGACAGCTCTGTGTGGGAACACCCAGGAAACACTAGCAAACACCAGAACTTACATGAGCCTTATGTAGGTTGAGTTGTGTGGGCTAAATGGCCAATACTTACATTCAGGTTACAGAGGCATTTGGTGGTGTGTTAGAAGTAAATAATTTCTTATATTTTTAAAATGAAATGTTCTGCAGGCTGTGCCTGAGAGAATGTGTAGGGCTGTGCAACTGCAGGTGCCTGTTAGTCCAATGCCATGAAGCTTTGCACTGCTTAGATGCACTGTAAAAGGCCACATTGTGTTCAAATTTCAGGAGGTGAAGGTATGATTTCCTATCAGTTCTTTGAAGGCATGCTGAATAGGGATGCTGTCTGCGTCACTTCAACTTAAGCTCTCTCTATCCTGCTAGCTGCTAAATACGCAGATGCCTTGATTTTGAAGCATGTTCAGATTCATTTTTTTTTTCCTTTCTTTTATTCATGGCTGGACTGGCTTGTTCTCAACCACTTTGCAAGAAAGCACTAATCGTCTCTGTCCAAACTGTTCAGGAGCTTTCTCAGATAATTAGCGCTCTGCTGCCTTGTTTTGACATAATCTGAGTATGCTGTGCTTTGAAATGAGTTTCTAAACAGCACATCCAGTCCAAGTAAGTTGTGGCGCTTGAGTGAAGCACTTTGTAATTACCACCCAGAATCTTGCCAGATTCATGCTTTAAAATGTATTCAGCCTTCAATTCTTCTATAGCTTGTTGGAGACCAATTAAAATCTCAGTCATTCTTCCCATAAATGAAATGCCTCTTACACTGTTACAAAGGATTTAGTAATGTACTTTCATTACATTACAGCAACCTTGATTTCATTTATTTTCTCCTGTTCAGGCCTGTGACCATATTAACTATCTCCAGTCTTTTTTATGCCCTTTTTTCTCCTACGTTATTAAATCTGAGCCCCTCATTGTTTTTTGTGTATAAGGAGGAAAGGGCTTCCTCTTTTCCAGGTGCTGAAATGAGGTATGCATAAAGTAACGAAATACACAGAAGAAGCTTCTGTCTGAGCTTAGAAGCCCTGCGTCAATACCTTATCTTCTGAGCCCCCTTTCTTTTTTTTCCTGACTCTGTTCTGAGTTGAGAGCCAACTGAATGATTGAGCAGAATGATACGTGGTGTATAGTTACGCAGTAGTCAGGATTCTTTTTGATCTTGTTATCTTGTGGACAGCCTGGGTTATCTGAAATTGTCACAGATGACTGGAAGAGTGTATGGGAGTTGAGTGACCTTGTTAGAGAGAGAAAAATGAGATTAGCATCTGCCCCTAGTGCTAAAAAGCCTGGCGAAAGAGGCCAGTGCAAGTTCTTTTGTTGTAACATTCTGTATGTTTGATTTCTGCCCCAAGGAAGAAAAGCTAATGAGCAAGAAGAAAGCCAGAAGCAAAAGATGCTGAAGGGGATGAAAAAACAACTAAAACATATGTTGTCCCAGCCACTGTTTAAAGTCCTTATGAAAACCAAGTACCCAACACAGTCTGGAAAATTACTCCTGCCTCAGACATCACTGGGTATTTCAGAATCTGCTCTGGGTACCGTATCCAAACAACAAGCCAAGAAGAAGAAATCAATAAAATTAAATTAGATAACTGAGCAAGATCACTCAGTGCGACAGAAGCAAGGACAATCCTTATCAAAGCTGTCAGTGCTTATGGAGGAACTCAGCTAGAAGACACGTAGTATCAGAGGATGTTGTCTGTGTCTTGATTGTGGAAGCACAAAGCAAAGTGTTGATTTAAATGACTCTGTGAACATGCAGTTACTTACTGTTGAATCTTTTCTTGGACCTTGTTTTCTTACGTTCTTTCTTATTTTTGCTTGCTGTCTGTATTAATAGAAGTTAGTAAGTTTTGAAATAGTTCTGTTTATTATTCCTCTTTGTGAGATGGGTAAAAGTTACAGGGTAAAATTCACTGTGGACATAAAACCTGATCTGATTTTTAATGTCCTTACAGGAGAGGGGAAGGTAGGCTGTATACAGTCTGAGTACAATCTGAGCTGATGGTAATGGAAGGTTTGGATTTTACTACAGCCAGTTCAGAGAGAAAGGCAGCAAATACAGGTAGTGTTACCAGCAGGTCTACAGTTCTGGTTATGGAAATTGCAGTTTTCTTTCTCTTCTGATAATATATGTCTGTTCTGTTCTCCACTGGGTCTAATTCCCTTAGTCCTGTCTTACATGTTTTAGAAGATGCAAAAAAGTCAAGGTGGCAATGGGCCAGGACTGACCTTGGGGAAACACTTTTGGGAGAGTTTTAAGGAATGAGTCTTGTTACTTATAGTTTTATTAATTAATATTTGGAGCTAAGTCTGTATTTAAAAACATGTTAGAATCATGACCTTTTGCTTTAATGGAAAAGATGATTATGCTGCAAAATGTCACTTTGAAGAGTGCTTCCTGATAATTATGCTTTTAAATCATTTTAACCTGACCTGGGCAAATGATTTCTTAAAGCTATTTTTAAAAATATATCAAAAGAATATATTTTGAATTTTTGTTAAATTATATCTGCTATAAAACCCAAAGCCTGTGTCTGTTTTCAGTCACTTGAGATTTCCAAATTCCTCATAGCTGATGCCCTTTGCACTTAACAGCCAAGGAGAGGGGAGAAGCACCCAAATGGTAAGACATAGCAGTGGGATTGGTATTGGTGGGAGCACAGGGACCCTTTACCTGCCAGCTGTAGATCGGGCTGAGTTTTTTTTCTCTTATACAGTATAGAACCAGTTTCACTGCCTTGATAGGAGGCATCAGTTTACTTAGCTGGTCAAAGAAATTTGTCTGTGGAGTTGAGTGCCCCCTCCAACCACTTGCCAGTTATGTGAGAACAGCAAACTCTTTCATCTGTGTAAATAATTGAAGACCCCCCTACTCCTCCATCTCTCGAGGGCTTTTCTCTTGCTTCCTTGCATTACTGAAGAAGAGCTGTGACAATTTAATCATAAGCACACAGAGTTTATCAATTATGTACAAAGGTTTCCTTGCAAAGCACTGTCTCATGCCCTTTGGAGTAGAGGGGGGAAGTTTTGGCGGGGGAGAGATGGTAAGGTTCTTTTTCCTCACCCATGTAAAAAGATGACACGTTTTTGGAGTTAATGTGACATCTGAAAAATAAGAATTTAAAGTTCCTTGTAAGGAGAGCTGAAAAAAAAGAAGTGAGGAAATGCAAGCGTGCCCTCATTTCTTTTCTGTGCCATTTTAATCACATTCTTACATTATGGAAAAGAAACTTGCATTGGTTTTGCATCCCTGAAGGGACTGAAGACCAGGTGGGCATTTTCTGCATCTTGTGATGTATCTCTGCTTACAGTTCATCAGGAGAATCGAGGCTGGATCCTGACACGAGCTCTGCATCTCCTCCCTTGTCTGAAAATCTGCATGAGGTTGGGCGGTTTTGGCAATTTCTAATTCCATGTGATCATGAGGAGAACTGAACTGGGGGACTGAATGTATTGTTATTTCTTCTTCATCGTTGCTGTGAAGTTTTTCAGCCACTTCTGTTTTACAGTGTTTAACAACCGAGTTGTCACACTCCCACCCCTCCGTCTGGCCCTCAGCCTGCTGTCTTGCCGAGTCTCCTCGAGATGGAGCATGACACTCCTGCCCTCCTCCTCGCCTTCGTGCTCGCTGGTGGCATGCTCTGCTGCTGGTTTTCTCCTGCAGCCTCTGATGTGCTCAGCTTGAGCTCTTAATTCTTAATGTGCTGGTGCTGCACCCCCACAGGAGCTCAAGCTGAGCCTGGACCCTAAAAATATCTCTGTGTCTTAAAAAGAATACTTATCTAGCGCTCTGAAAGCTCTCTTGCTCTGCCTTGTCCTTATCTTACCAGGGTACCCTGAGTCTTCTACCTAGAGGAAAAACCTTATACTTGCTTTAGCTAATTTAAACAAATTATTAAACAGTAACTGAAAAATATTACCACTCAGCTGCTCTCCTCCAACGTGAACTAGCTTACTGCAGGAAGAGAGGAAGGCAAAGGAGAATATTTTCTCCAGCTCTCATCATTTGCATGTGTATCACTGGTGCAAATTAGACATGAAGAGTTTTACATCAAGTACATATGGGCAATTTAATTGTAGTATTTAATGAAATACACAGTACTGAATAGTTTCTGTAATGTTCTGTTGCTACAGCAGTTACTCTAAGGCCTCAACTGAGTAATCTTATGTTTTGTGGCAGCTTATGTCTGCTAAAACACCATTAATTCAAGTACTAATTAAGTCTATTTAGGCTGTCAGAGCAACTTCCAAATAGATTTTTAAAAGCATGAGTTCAGCAGCGTGTTGGTAGAGGCCAAGCTGGCACAGAGCAGCCAGTACTGCATGACAGAAAACTGAAACCCTGAAAGGTTCTGAGCCTTCATTTTTATTTTGTGAATGCGTGGGGCCAGTTGACCTCATCCTTGTCACAGAGTTCCTGTCAAGAGAAGGAAGAGTCCCTGTAGTTTAAGACATCTGCTGAGGAGATAGTTTGGACAGGATCTCACATGTTGGACAGCAGAGTTTCCTGACAGTTCCCTACCCCGTTCTTTCTCTGCTCCCCTGTATGTTAGTGGAACAGCAAGTTAGCAGAGCAGAAGCTGGAGCGTTGCCTTGCCATATGCCAGCAGCCCCGGCACACGCTGGCCATGTGGCACTGGGGAGGCAATTTGCACCTTGGTGAGGAAGGGCCAGGTACCGCACGCTGAGGGCAGTCAGTCTGTCTATCCAGGTCCCTGAGGGGGAAAGAAGACAGGGAAAGGACACTTTCTGATCTCACCATGCACTGCCTGACGCCAGGAGGCAAATCTGGTAAGAAATACGGTACTTTCTTGGGTGTTACTGCTTTGTCCTCTGCTAGCAGGGTGTGTTTTGGGTGCCTGAGCCCTTCCAGATTGTTTGATAGTGGCTTGGTGAAGGAAGGAGCTCAGAAGACTGTGAATTGAGTGACTGGTAACAGACTGATCCTGTAGCAAGCAACAATATGTGAGTAATATCCAGTAGTCCTTGCAGAAAAGTAGAATGTTGTCAGAGGTCACAGGACTGAGGAGAAGGGAGGCACCAAGCAGAAGGGCTCTCTTTTAGGAAATGGTCCTGATTCTGTAACCCTCTATAGATCCCTCCCACACTCCCTTCAGATACTCAGACAGATGTCTGATATTCTAGTGGCCCGTGTGAGATTTCCTAGTCCAGCTTCCTTTTGTGAAAGGTACATCAAGGCTTCAGTGTTTTCTCAAGTCAATCAAAAGCTTCTTTTGGGGTTGGCCTCACAGAGTGCATAAGAAAAAGGAAAATAATCTGTGACTCCTGAGGCAAGTTCATCAGCCTGGGTAAGCAAGTGAACAGAGCTGCTGCCCTTGTTTCTCTTGGAATTCAGCAGCTCTTGCTGTGAAGCTGGAAAAATTTGTAGCCTGTTTCCAGAGCAACCAACTTTAGATGGTACTAATTGCCAAATTTCTGTAGGTGAGAGCTGCAGTTACAGAATGCAGACCCAAATCCTGGGTTGGAAAAGGAGAAAATATTCTTTCCCGCCGAGGTAAGAGACTTGTATTCTTTCTGTAGCATACCCATTGCATGACACACTCCAAAAGCATACCTAGAATCAGAATTGGCTGATTACATCCCCACCAGGCTGCTCTTGTTAATGTGGTTAATTCAGCCCCTTGAGCACTCACAGAGGGTTGCAGAGGTTCTGCTTCAAGTACCTCTAAGCTTCTCACCAAGGCATAGCCCACGTGTTGTTTTCCATTCACGTAATATGAAGGTCCATTGGTGAAAAGGGTTAGATCCCAGTTTTCTAGAGGTTGATCCTGCAGATAGTCCCGTAGGCAGCTGGAGTGAAACACTGCTTTTGCACAACCACGATGCGGTTCATCACAGGAAGGAACAAGCAGTAAAGTTGCTGGATTCAAAACATGACATCTTTTTAAAGTAATATTATCTGCATTTAAAACCATTAATTCATAGCGATGTGCTCCCTGTGGGTACAGTGCCTTTGTGTGTAGCATGTTCCTTAGGAATCACTTCTACTTCATGCGGGAAATACATGGATGTATTGGATGACCCAGGGCTAACCGTCTGCTTCTTTCTATGATGGTTGCTGTTGCTGCTATTGCTGTAACACGGGATTATTCCCTGCCCCTACAGGATCCAGATGAGTTGAATACTAAGCCACAGGGCGGCGGTGTGGACCTAGCTTTGAGTAAGGACCCCGCCGGCTGCTCCTTTGTTCTTGCGCACAAACAGATCAAAGGATTCAGAGAAATCCGGCAATCCCAGCACTGGAGAAGAAGCTAAAGCTCCTTTTACAGTTTGGAAAGCCTTTTCTCTCCCTGGATCCCACCGTATAGGCTCCACGTCCCCTGCCTCAGTAGCTTCTGTCAACGGTTTATTTAACCCCCCTAGCCCCGGTACCCAGGGTCTGCAGCATCCTCCTGTGCCTAAAAATCCTCACCGTTGTTTCTTTGTTACCAGTCAAGGTATTTCTACAATAGCCTGGACCCATTCGGGGTCTACTAATCTTTGTCCTCCTTTTAATATGAATCCTAAATATTTTACCCCCTGCTGACACAGCTGAAGCTTAGAAAGACATGCCTGGTGACCTTTTTCTGCTAAAGCAGACAACTATTATCTTTCAAGCAATCTCCATATGTCTTGCTAGCAAGTAACAAACCATCTATATATTGTAGAAGTATAGAACCCCCAGGTAATATCTTTCAAGTTATCTTTAAGCAAATGGGAGAGTATCACAGGAGACTCAGTGACCCCTTGGGACAAATGGGTCCATGTTAGTTGGTGGCCTTTCCACGTAAATGCAAGCAGATGCTGGCTGTCTTTTGCTATAGGAATACTAAAAAATGCAGCTCTTAAATTGATAACAGTAAGTTATTTTGCTCAAGCTGGGATTTGTAATAATATTGCTGATGGGTCCGGGACCACCAGATGAAGTACAATCACATGTTGACTTATTGCTCTAAGGTCCTGTACAAACTGATATTCTGGATTACCTTCTTTATATAACCTATTTTTGCTTACAGGTAAAATAGGGGTATTACACCCCTGTGTAATGCAGGGGGGCTGTATTATCATAAAACCACTTTTGTCAGATATTGGTCAATTTGTTTCTGAATACTTTTTTCAGCTTCCCTGGGAATTTGATGCTGCCTGATTGCTACAGGCTTTTCTCCCTTTGTTTTTATGGAGATTGATTGTGCTGATTTCAATAAACTCCCATCCATTCTACAGGAGCTCCACAATTTTGAAGGTACTTTAATAAGTTTAGGTGGAACCCCAGGAATTTTGAGCAACTTTTTGACAGTGAGACAGACCCCTGCTATTATAAGTTCTATCTACCCTTTCTGGGGACAGACAGATCTGGGCATTTAGGAATTGTGATCACCCAACAAACACGTAGGAGATTCTTCTGTGATCACAAATCTTCCCCACACCCCCTGGCCACCCATCTGTGGCAGGTCACACTCCTCAATTACACTACCCAGCACCTGATCCCCAAGTCCTGGGGGATTAATTCTGACTGGTGGTCTCTTGATTTCTTATTGGTTTTCACTGTTTGTGGGCTGGCCTTCTTCTGAAGTTACCTCATTCTCTTGGAATTGTTTCCTTGGTCCTTATCTTCTTCATTCAGCTCACATCTGCTGGATTCAGCAAGTTCTGTGCTAGCAGCATCAGTTTTATCAAAAAGTTTACTCTCGGTCAGCTCTTGTGGCCTAAGGCTTCAAGTGCTTGATCTACTAGTGCAAAACTAACACTAAAAAAGACTATTCAGAGAGAAGAATGGTTAATCAAATTTCTTCTATAATACAGGAATATATTCCTATTATATTTCTGTACCAATATTGGTAATAACAGTGCTGTAAGGTCCAAGGTACAAGATGCAGTCATTTTAGACTGCTTCTTCTAGTGTGACTTCTAGTGTGCCTCAAGTGAAGTCGTTTCCATCCTCAGTTCTGAGAAGACCTCACGCTGTGGGTTTTTTGGCAAGTTAAAAAATTAGTGAGAATTAAATTTGCTGAAATATTTCCCAATATTTTTCTTCCTTGTTTTCCTAGGTTCTCAAAATCCCCTAAGTTCCAGCTGGGAAAAAAAAGTTTATTCTTGCACATATATACATGTATAAACATGAATGGAAATTATGTCCCTTTCATCATAGAAGTTTTCAAAAATCTATTTATCTATTTTCTAGCACATAATTTGATTATATATGTGTATACACATGCACACAATGTGACCTAGCTTTTAGCTAATATAACTACATTTATTTATAAAAGAACAAAGTACTGTGATTTGCTCCCCCCCCGGAGCTGTTTCTCTCATTCATTAAATAAATGAGGTACACATTTACCAAATTATAAATGAATGCAAACTGGAAAAAATGTTCTCATCACACATTTTGAAAGAAACAGGAAATATTCAATCTCAACTAAATCTCAGCCAAAAAAGTGTACCCTCCTTTAAGCCTCGAAACAGGATATCTGATACTGACTTATCTTTCCTCTTCCTGTTTCCCACCCAAGGACAACAAAAATAACATTGCTTCATTGGCAAAAAAAAAAAAAAAAGGGAATCAAGACCTGATATTTGGAGCATAAAAATGAGGAAAGTTGAAATTCCATGTTGTTTTCTCCTATTTAAAATATGATTGATGACAGCACAAAAATAAACATTGAGAAGCATTTATCAGGAACTGTTTCATTAGAAGAGAATACTATCATTTATCCCAGCACTTTTCTGTGCACAAAAGTCTGGGTGTTACCAATAGCCAGGGGCAGCCTTCTGCTTGCAATGAAGAAAATCTTTGCATTTTCTATTATGTTTCATTATTCTGCAATGCCTTATTATCTAAAAAACAACACAAAAAACCTAGACTGGAAAAACTGCCTTTTGTAAGACATCAGTCTGAGAAAGGTTTAGCTACTGTATGTCAATGGAAGCTGTCTTTGTTATTCCTGCATTTTAATTTAACTGTTCCTCATATACAGAGAGTGGAACCAGAATTCAGTTCACAATGAATTACAGCCCCCCAGAGCAGGGTTACCGTGCAAGAACAAACAGCAGCGAGACACTGGTTGCATTGCTGGGCAAACAATGCCATAAATAAACATTCCTCTCTTCATTGTTCTTATATTTATGACCCTTTTTATATGCTCTGAAAAGCAAGTCAGGCTTTTGAATATATGGCATTGTTTCCCCAACAGAGGACTAATGCACAGGTATATGCAGGGCTGGTAAACGTGCTTTGCTCCACCAAACAGCCAAAGCAGAGGAGTTAGGGAGGAGGGAGTTAAAAAAAAAGACAAACAAATGTTCTGTGACCTTGCAATTGCTAGAACTACATGTTCTCCCTCCTTGCTTTGCTTTTAAGCTATTGGCATAACTTTTCAGATGAGTTAATGTGAAAAGTAAACACTCATTTAGAAAAATTGATTAAACGCCTCAGTGTTGGGGAGGGGAAGGGGGGGAAGAGAACTGGATTTGAGTGACAGCTTTTGGAGGGGGGCTTGCCAATTGCTGACAGCTCTCATTAGTTACTGATCCAACACCAGTCATACAGCCAGAACCGCCAGGTGCAGACCGGGCTCCCGCGAGCTGGTTGCTTAACATGCACTGAGCAAAAGACTGTCCCAGTCCCATCAGCCTGCGCCCCTTTGGGTGTCAAATCGTTTGTCATTTTAAGACCCTGGGAGTTCAGCAGGCTGCATTGTGTCTGGGGGATAGACAGGCAACTCTCCCGGTTAAAACCTTAAGAGATTCTGGCTTTATCTGGTGAATGGTGAATATCAGGCATTGTGTGTGTGTGCCCCTTGCACAAAAATGCCATGATCGTTCAAAAACTTTTCTCAGGTTCCGGAAGGAAACCTTCAAATTCAAACGGCTGCTGCTGTTGTGACAAGTAAACAGGTCTTTTCTCTGCTTTAGCCATTGGCTTTATCCATCCTGGCAAATGTGATAGTACATTTTTCCCTAGCCAGTACTGAATTTTAAGTAAACAAATTCACTTTTCTGTTGGATTATAAAGTGCACAGCACATTGCAGCAGTGGATACATTGAGGGATAAGCTGGTCCAGTGATTAACTCCAGTATTAGTTGCATGCAGAGGTCTCTTATAGAAATACACACATAGTTTTGGCATCTTGTACTGAAGATCTTCAGTTTGCTGCAAATAGTTGAGTAAGGGGCTTGTGGTCTCTGATAAGCAGAGACCATCTTGCTCTTGCAGACCTGTCTGAGTAGAAGCTTATGAAAGCTGTGATTAAGTAGGTGCTATTAATTAGAGAAAAGGCAAACAAGGCACTTCATGCTCGATTTACCTCTGGAGTAACAACTCTAACACCCATTTTAATGGATCTTTATGTGTTCTCGCAAGAGGGAAACATCCAAGTGGCTCGAAGCACTTAAAAAGACATTGAGGGATTTTTGAAGGCCTTCCAAGTTGAATTTCATTGCGTAGTTCCCAGAGGGCAAAACTGCAGCACTTCCTTTTTCACAGGTAACAGGAAAAAGAGGTGTGCAGAAAGAGTAACTTGCCTGTGTTCAGCTCTCCTTAGCGGTTAATGACTGGACGATTGTGTGCCTATGGATGCAAGGGAGTTTCTTCCTTCTCAGGTATATCTTAACCCAGTGAGAGTCGTTAGCAATTAGCCAACTAATGAATTCCCAGAATGTCTTCATCGCAATCATGGGCTGCTCCCGGTGGGACATTTCGGTAGTGAGGCAGAACAGCCGCTAGATGGCACCAGCGCCCTTGCAGAGCAGGAGGGAAGCTGGAATGGGATGGGGTGGGATGGGATGGGATGAGGTGGGGTGGGATGAGGTGGGGTGGGCTGAGTCTGGGGCATCGTCCTCGAGGCCAAACCTGGGGCTCCACTGTGAAAGCACCTGAGTGGGAAACATGAGGGACTGTGACCGATGTAATTATGAACCCTTGGTGTAAAACACCCTGCTTCGTTAGCCTCGGCAAGAGCATGTCCCAAGTTTATATATCTGTAAATGTTCCTCTTTGTGGCTTGTGGGTGAAATTACAAATGTTGAATATTTGCACTTCCCCTTTTACTTGCCCAAACTTACTTTTTTTTTTTACTTTGTGTCTCAGCAACAAAGAACATGAAGCAGACTGGACTTCAGCCTTGCTTAAATCCTCAATATTTTGCAACCATTTTGTTCCTGTGCACTCATGTTGATCTGTGTATGTTCAGATCCAGAAAAAAAGATGATCACAGTTGTCCTTTAAGTCTACCCTAGCGAGGCAGGGCAAAGGAAGCTGGAAAACTTCTAGACAAAATGGTGGTGTGAAGCAAGTGGACAGACATGGGTCTTGACAGCGAGGACTGGCGTTTTGTAGTCAGATGAACAAACCCCTGTTACTGACCCTGTCCAGACACAGCAGTTCTGGATTGTTTTTCCCCTGTGCCTCCTGCCTGAAACAAGGATATTTTAACTCTCCACACTTCTGTTGGTAAACGGCCTCAGCAGACACCTCTTGTGGGTTTCTCTTCTGGGGAATTCCCACTCAGATGCCTCACTCATTTCTGTTTACGCTCTATAGACTGCTAATTGTGATGGTCACACAGACTGACCCCAGTTTGGCAGGTCGTTTTGTAGTCAGATGAACAAACCCCTGTTACTGTTCCAAAGGATTTGAGTGACAGCTTTTGGAGGGGGGCTTGCCAATTGCTGACAGCTCTCATTAGTTACTGATCCAACACCAGTCATACAGCCAGAACCGCCAGGTGCAGACCGGGCTCCCGCGAGCTGGTTGCTTAACATGCACTGAGCAAAAGACTGTCCCAGTCCCATCAGCCTGCGCCCCTTTGGGTGTCAAATCGTTTGTCATTTTAAGACCCTGGGAGTTCAGCAGGCTGCATTGTGTCTGGGGGATAGACAGGCAACTCTCCCGGTTAAAACCTTAAGAGATTCTGGCTTTATCTGGTGAATGGTGAATATCAGGCATTGTGTGTGTGTGCCCCTTGCACAAAAATGCCATGATCGTTCAAAAACTTTTCTCAGGTTCCGGAAGGAAACCTTCAAATTCAAACGGCTGCTGCTGTTGTGACAAGTAAACAGGTCTTTTCTCTGCTTTAGCCATTGGCTTTATCCATCCTGGCAAATGTGATAGTACATTTTTCCCTAGCCAGTACTGAATTTTAAGTAAACAAATTCACTTTTCTGTTGGATTATAAAGTGCACAGCACATTGCAGCAGTGGATACATTGAGGGATAAGCTGGTCCAGTGATTAACTCCAGTATTAGTTGCATGCAGAGGTCTCTTATAGAAATACACACATAGTTTTGGCATCTTGTACTGAAGATCTTCAGTTTGCTGCAAATAGTTGAGTAAGGGGCTTGTGGTCTCTGATAAGCAGAGACCATCTTGCTCTTGCAGACCTGTCTGAGTAGAAGCTTATGAAAGCTGTGATTAAGTAGGTGCTATTAATTAGAGAAAAGGCAAACAAGGCACTTCATGCTCGATTTACCTCTGGAATAACAACTCTAACACCCATTTTAATGGATCTTTATGTGTTCTCGCAAGAGGGAAACATCCAAGTGGCTCGAAGCACTTAAAAAGACATTGAGGGATTTTTGAAGGCCTTCCAAGTTGAATTTCATTGCGTAGTTCCCAGAGGGCAAAACTGCAGCACTTCCTTTTTCACAGGTAACAGGAAAAAGAGGTGTGCAGAAAGAGTAACTTGCCTGTGTTCAGCTCTCCTTAGCGGTTAATGACTGGACGATTGTGTGCCTATGGATGCAAGGGAGTTTCTTCCTTCTCAGGTATATCTTAACCCAGTGAGAGTCGTTAGCAATTAGCCAACTAATGAATTCCCAGAATGTCTTCATCGCAATCATGGGCTGCTCCCGGTGGGACATTTCGGTAGTGAGGCAGAACAGCCGCTAGATGGCACCAGCGCCCTTGCAGAGCAGGAGGGAAGCTGGAATGGGATGGGGTGGGATGGGATGGGATGGGATGAGGTGGGGTGGGCTGAGTCTGGGGCATCGTCCTCGAGGCCAAACCTGGGGCTCCACTGTGAAAGCACCTGAGTGGGAAACATGAGGGACTGTGACCGATGTAATTATGAACCCTTGGTGTAAAACACCCTGCTTCGTTAGCCTCGGCAAGAGCGTGTCCCAAGTTTATATATCTGTAAATGTTCCTCTTTGTGGCTTATGGGTGAAATTACAAATGTTGAATATTTGCACTTCCCCTTTTACTTGCCCAAACTTACTTTTTTTTTTTACTTTGTGTCTCAGCAACAAAGAACATGAAGCAGACTGGACTTCAGCCTTGCTTAAATCCTCAATATTTTGCAACCATTTTGTTCCTGTGCACTCATGTTGATCTGTGTATGTTCAGATCCAGAAAAAAAGATGATCACAGTTGTCCTTTAAGTCTACCCTAGCGAGGCAGGGCAAAGGAAGCTGGAAAACTTCTAGACAAAATGGTGGTGTGAAGCAAGTGGACAGACATGGGTCTTGACAGCGAGGACTGGCGTTTTGTAGTCAGATGAACAAACCCCTGTTACTGTTCCAAAGCTGTCCAGACACAGCAGTTCTGGATTGTTTTTCCCCTGTGCCTCCTGCCTGAAACAAGGATATTTTAACTCTCCACACTTCTGTTGGTAAACGGCCTCAGCAGACACCTCTTGTGGGTTTCTCTTCTGGGGAATTCCCACTCAGATGCCTCACTCATTTCTGTTTACGCTCTATAGACTGCTAATTGTGATGGTCACACAGACTGACCCCAGTTTGGCAGGTTTGGCAGGGGGGTTGGAATAGGTGATCTCTGGAGGTCCCTTCCAACCCCATATCATTCTGTGATTCTGGGAAATGGGGAACTTAGCAGAATCTGGGGTGACTGAGTCAGTGAACTGCTACGAGAATCAATTGCTATTTGTTTTCCAATGGACTGGCTGAACATGGCACTGCGGTACCAGCTGGAAAAAAAGATTTCTCTCATCTTCCATGTGATCAGAGGGCAACTTTTATACAAAACAGCATCCAGGGCAGTCCAGTGAGCAGCCCAGTCCTATCCAGCCCACTGTCCCATGCCCTGGATGAAGAGCCACCACTACCACACCCTCACTGGAGAGCACAGGGGGACCAGAGACAAGCAAGTGCCTACCCAGGTGATTGGCCCCCTGCGTCCCCGTATCCAAGTGACTTTCAGGAACAGTCACATTGATGTGAAGATGGTATTATGCTGTTTTGGGCAATGATATTACGTTTCTCCCTGCTGGCAACTTTTCAGGTTGAGAGGGATTTTCAAATGCATGTGTCAACGTGGTGAATCCTGTGAGAGGAACACACTGCTGGGAACTGGGAAATGCAGGTTCAAGTCCTCAATGTCCCAGGTCAGCTATTTAGCACTATTTAGCAAAAAAACAACAAGGCCAGTCAAGTGGGATCTGATCCAAAAGCTGGATACTTAGTTCCTTTTGCTCAAAAAACCCCATGCTCTCTATAAGGCATTACCTAAAGATTGCAGCCAGGGATATTACGGAATGAGTTTTTGTGATCTCCCCTACTTTTCTACAGCACAGGGACATGGTGTTCATCTCTTATCAATGGCATGATGATTAGAAATTAATTTGAGGTTCTTTCCCTGTCCTCAGGTTGAGAGGTCCAAATTACATCTTATGGCAGCGTCTGGGCAAGAGCGAGGTGGAGGCAGTACCAAGCCCTGCTTCAGCAGCTGCCCAGGGTGGAGCCTACGATTCACAAGGCGAGGAGGGAGCAGGATCTGCAGAACAGTGGTGGGAGATTTTGGAGAGCATGTGGGAATCTGCAGTCCAGGGTTCTGGGCCCAGCTCCACACCTACCAGCTAAGGCACCAGTGCTAGCTCTTACCACCGTTCGCTTTCCTGTCCTAAAGGTTAGCATCCTTGTCACCAGTACCACTCCTTGTTCCATCTGGCAACAAGCATGGGGCATGAAACGTACTCAGCTGCTGTCCTACAGGGTTTTTAGTAGCTGGATAATTCTTGGTGACTCAAGGAGGGCTGATCTTGAGGAGTGGTTTGATGCCAGAGCTATTAAAACTGATGCTACCTTTGGACTGAGACAAAAGACAAGGAGTTTGAGGGTAGATCTGAAAGAACCTGATGCTGCCTGCAATGAATGCCTCTAGCTTCATTAGCTGGTGAGTCACTTAGGAGTGTCTAATTTAGTGGTTCTTAGGAAACAAAACTTTAGCAACCAGCTCTCCTGTTTAGACTGGTGTGAGGGAGAAGTCAAGGGCTTGGTTCACTGCAGCCCGGTGCAAAGCAATGTTGGATGCTTCCTTTCCAATTTGGTAGTTTTCCAGCAAGGTTTCTCTAGTATGGAGATTTGGCAGACTGCAGGAGAGCTGTGAATGCAACACACTGCTACGACATTGGAAATCGTGGGCAAGATGCTCACCAGGCATAAGTCAGTAGAGCCCCTGTGTTTTATAGGTAATGAATCACCTCTCAACAGAGTGAGAGACGCTGTGATAACACAGTGCAACGTGTGTGCTACTGACCAGTAATGTGGCATCATGGGATCTGTGATGCTGGGTTCATATCCTACCTTTTTTTGCTCCTCCATTCCTGCTCACATCATCTGGCCTTGGAGAGCATCAGCTCCTGATGGCCTCCTCTACCTCTTCCGCCCCAGAGCTGAGGAGCACCCAGGGCCTGGATTGTCACAGGGGAGAGAAGGTAAGAGGGAGGATGAGTGAAAGAGAATTGCAGCCTGCTCTCCTCTTTTGGCTGATGGGGCTCTCGGAGGTCTCAATCCTTGGATAAATGGAACCACTGGCCTCACACTGAAATGGCTGTAAAGTATCATGATACGGTTTTGGCACTGAGTGATTCCAGTAGCATCACTCATCACCGTTCCCACAGTGATCCAGTATGTAACACTGTCCAGTCTGTAAACCCTTCTTTCTCCCAGAGAAAAAGGAACTAAAATAAGGGGTTCTGTGCTAAATTCAAAGCGGATGCCCTGAATCAAGTGTGCACCAAAATAGACATTGATCCCACTCATTCCCAGCACGACCAGCATAATGTCAATGGTTTTTATTATCAGTGTGTTTCCATTATGCAGCAGTTACATCTATTTTTACCAAGCTTGGATATGCAGGCAAAAGAAAAGAGCACCAGAAGAAGAATGAGTTAAGGAAAGCCAGCTAGTCTGAAGCTGAGGTTCGCAATTTTAATCTGTTGAAGCAGCAGTACGTTAATCTAAAATACTGCCATGTGGATGCTTTCCACTTTTTGTTACCACAATGTATTATTCCACCACTGCCCACCAGTAGGTTGTTTTATGCCTTCCTCATATCATCTTGCATTGAATCTGGTCTCCAAAACCAGATTGCAACTTTCTAGAATCATCAGGCTGTGTCACTAAGTGCATGACATGAATTTTTTCAGAAGTGAATTCTGGTGATGAAAAGGAGAGGATTCCTCTGCAGGAAACCATTAATTATCTCAATTCCCTCTTAACCTCCAGGATTTGAGTCTACAGCTCGGCTCTCCTTGGCCTGTGCCCTCACTGTAGTCTCGTCATGAGGCAGTGCTGCCCATTACAGGCAGATGCAGTAGCCAGGAATGTAGGCACAGTGGATGAGAAAAAGTGAAGAAAGGAGTCTGTTTCTGTACCCCATTAACTAGTCTTGGACAGTTAGTGGGATTATGTATTTTTATTAACATATCCTACCTTCAGGATTCCCTGCCATCACTATAAAATGCATATAGATGCAGACTAGGTCCATGATCTGGGTCTTAAGAAGATAAGGTAAACTGACTTCCTCCTTACTCTTTATTTTAGCAAGGTAGAATAATTATCCTTGTCTTAGTAGGGCCAGGATTTCGACTGACAATTGAGAGATCTGAGGCAAGGTTCAGAGTTAGACCCAAAGCTGTAACAGCTTGGGAACTGTCTTTAGACACTATTCTTGGCCCTATCCCTGGCTCTTCCTCTGACCAAGCACTTCTCCCTGTCTCTGTTATCTCTCTGTTAAAACAGGATTATTCTGCTAAACCACTTTAATACAGGGGTTTGGGAGAGGCTGGAGAATGCCCTTGTAATATTGATGGAAAAACCATTGCAGTTCTCACTTTGTAGAAATGTCCATATATAGCCAAACTTAGGCAGTCTCCGAGTAGATTTATTTATCCCAGAGAGACTGTGTGCTCTGTGGCTTTCTCCAACATTACTCTGCTCCTCAGGTTTACATTCCCAGGGGCTGAATCCTAGAATGATCAGCTTTGAAGAACATGTTGTGACATACCTTGTCCAAGAAGTACGAGTCTCCCTGTCCTGGCTTTATATCCTGTCTGTTATCAGATCACCTAAAAGGAGCCTCATCCATCGCCGTTAGTGTTACACATTGGCAGCAAAGTGAGACTAGGGATGCTTTGTGCGATGTGCGTGCCACACACGGATGGGTGCATGTGCTGCTGCTGATACACAGCCCTTTTGAGCTTTTTTAGCACTTTTCCCCCCAGTATTTCCGTTGTTTAATTTGTCTGTTTACTTTCAGAGAAAATGTGAGAGGCAGAGAAATATTGTTCTTCACGGGGGGCAAAGCATGGCCTTCTGTGACTTTTTCCCAGTCTCTTCATAACTCTCTGGTAGAGCAAAGGGACAGTTTGGATCTCCTTGTTCCTACCTGTTTGTGCAAGACACTGCCCGTGGCTGTGATACCCCTGATCTGGTTGGTGATGCTGCTCATCAGGGTGGTTCTGTGTTTGCCAGAGTGCTTTGGTGAGCAGGGTGAGTTGAGGGGAGTTTAGCTGACCAGGGGGTGTGTGTGTGCTCCCCGCAGAGGCGTGTCACACACGTGTGCCATGATCAAAGCGTGATTGATATTCACCTGCCTCATGTCTAGGCTGGCCAGGGCTGCAGAGGATGGGGTGGCTGGCAGCAGACCGCCACGTTCCTGGCTCTGCCCTGGCACAAAAGACCTGTGTGAGTTTCTGCCCCCCCCCGGAGCGAGTGTAGGATTGCTAAGTTCCCAGAAAAGGCCATTCCTCCCACGGTGACAGAGCAAGGCTCCAGCCCAGAACAAATCCCTTTGGGAGCTCCTCTTTTTCTTTTGGGAGCTTCCCAATAACACCACTGCTGCTTTTGTCCCTGTCCTCGTTTCCTCCCTGTCACTCTGGCTGGCCTTTCTGCAATCTGCTCACCTGCTCTCTGAAGTGACCTTTCTCCTGGGTGGTGGGTAGCTCCACCTCTTTGTTTTTTTCCATGAGCCCATTGTCTGAAGTAGGGGAACCTCACTCATCGGTGTCTGGACGCAGAAAGCAGAAAGCTCACTCGCTGTTGTGCTTCTCAGTTGCAGAGAGGTGGCCAGCTGTGATGGCTTCCAGTTCCCAATGGTTTTCCAAGTGACAGTAAGTGCCTTCGCAAATTTAGTCTGCTTCTGGGGCTGGACAAGTGTAGGCTAGGCTGGTCCACAAGCACCAAGGTTCTGCAAGGCGCTGTGCAGCTCTGCCTTTGCTGGCAGGGCCATCTTCTCTTACCAGCAATGCCGAGGTAAACCTTGAGCATCTCCAGCGTCAGCAGAAAGGTCGGCGCCAGGAGAAGTGCTGCCCGGGCACAGCCCAAGCCTGGTGGGTGCCACTTGAGCCTCCTTGGGACCTGGCCTGGAGTATCAGATCCAGGGAGATGATCTGAGGAGACAGGTTTCTGCAGGACTGCTTTCTCTTCCCAGCAAGGGCACGGCTTCTCAATTTATCCCAATTCAAATAACAAATAAGGATGATTGATTTAACCAAAAATATCGAGAGTAATCTTTTAACCAGAAAAATCCGCTTCAGTAGCAACATTTTGTAAACATGGCTCAAAATTAGGGTTCAATCACCATGTCTGTGTTATCGCTGCGGCCTGTATTGCACTTGGCCCACCTCCAGGAACCCACTTGATATCCATGAGAGACTTCCAGCAGGGAGGGGATCCAGGCTGTGCAGTGGCCACTGACACCACTCTTTCAAGAACAGGGATTTTTTTCTGCTCAAATGTGGGGAATATATTTTATATTTATGGTCAGCAATAACTGGAGAGATGTTCCCCTCTTCAGCTGTTATGTCTGAATCTGGGCCCTAGGGATTTCTTGTGGCATTTAACACTACAAAAAATTTGATTTTTAGGTGCTGTGACTCTCTTGACCTAAATACCGCCCTATAAACCATAAATAACATGCATAATAACATTACAATTTCTGTGGTATTATGTTCTCATGACAAGGCTTCAAGGTCATGCTAGCTTTTTTTGTAGTCATCTGACAAGATGCTTACTTCTTTATCAAGTTCTGGTTTGTAGGTGAGAGAGTCTCATACTTCCTGATGATAGCTGTCACCACAGGGTCCCTACTGTTTTCCAAATAATCGGTAGAAGGGGACAAGGGAAATGGACCACAAAGGGGATATGTGTGCCACCTACCATCCGTCACATACACTTTATTGCATGGCAGGGGCCAAATCCTGCTGATGTACAGATTTCTTCCCGCAGGCATGTTTTCCTGCCTGCTCATAGACCTCTGAGGAAGTGCCTGCACCTTACAAAATGCATGAAGGACCAGGATCTCTGCATAACAGCCTAATCTCACTGCTGAGGACTATGTCTAGCTGTGGAAATTGATTCAAGACGACTAGAGCACTCGTATCTCAGCACTCAGCTTGCTCCCTTCTTGCTCAGATGCTTCTACTGCATCTGGAAGTCATCTCAACAATCACGTATCCCAAAGATAGAAATTGAGAGTTCTTTGTGCCAACCGGTTTATAAATGTGGGAGTTTCACATTTTCAGGTTCTTTCCCTGCAACTTTGAAGAGGCTCATAATGGATTCCTTAGGAAAAACAAACACCGTGCCTCCTTCCGCACCCCTGCCTGAGCAGTGATGACTGCTGCATCATCTGCTGAGTCCAAAGCATCAGCTCAGGTGTGAGAAAATGAGGTAAAGTGCCTCTGCTGGTAGATGTCTGACAAAAGGAAACAACCCCGGTTTACTCAGAGAAAGTGGATTGGTTAGAAAACAAGGTGACTGAGGTTATTTCATTTCAAGATTTTGTCAGGGAAATGTATTGGACTTCATACCTCTGCTACTGTGGGCTTTAAGCTTCTAAACCCATGGAATCTAATTTCTGAAAAACATGGTGATGAGTGTGGAAAGGAGAAAAACTCTTTACCGAGTAAGGTGAAGAGAATAGAGAATGAATATGGAATGAATACAGCCAGCATCTGTAGCGACCTAACAAGGAGATCAATCCAATGTGAGACTTCACGCCAATGACTGAAATGGGGTTTTAAGAGAACCTATTTGTTTGGGGTTTTGGTTTGGTTTTTTTGTTTGGATTGTTTTGAGGTTTTTTGATCTGTTGGTTTGTTGCTTTTTAAAGTGTACACGAGGACTTCTGTGTCCTTTAAATAGGCTATTTCTTGAAACAGACTTGACCTCATAATGAAAGGAAGCCAGTAACTTTTCATGGCTCAAGGTCTAAATGTTGCCAAGAGATAAACTATTTATAGGCTTAACACCTGACTGGGTGTTAAATAGCTCTTGCTGATAAACCTTTTGGTACAGAATTATAACTCCAGACTGAGACTGGACTGAAAACCCAAAGACCTGCAACGCTTGAAAGGATTCAGGTAGATCTATATAAGAAAGTGCATTTAATGCATCTTCTGTAAGGTATGTGTAACTCAGCAGGATTAGAGACTTTGGAAATTATAGACAGGTCCTTTACCTCTACGTAAACAATACATCAGTGAATTTACTTAAAAGAAAATCACCTAAGTGTTTAAATACAGCATTAAAGCACAAATGGGTTTATCTACACCAAATAGAGTCTTCTGCAAACTGGATCTATGTTTAACAGCCTCCACTGGGTGGTAGCCCCCCTCATTGTAACAAAAATATTCCCTTGACCTCAGTATATTTGTAATAAAAGCAAGAGAAAAAAGTATCAAAGCTTATTGGACTCGCTTGCTTGTTTGGAGAAGCTGACAGAGCATAGTTGACCTTAGACATGTGGGAGGGGGTCAGGGAGCAGGACTGTATCCATTTTATAGTGCAATAAATGTTTCAACATATCACAGCCCTCTTGGTTGCCTTACATGGGGCTACAGGGGTCACAACCAATTTGCTCAAAAACATTGAGCTATAAAACAGTCTGGGGCCTCTTCTACTGCAACTCTAATCCTCTAATAAATAAGTGGAGAAAAATAGACCGTGTCTCTCATAAAGGGTGGAAACAGAAGTTCAGAGCTGCCTCCCATCCACAGTGCTCCCATGCAAGCATGTGCTCTGGAGCCATTTTAAGGCAAGGTCCATAGTGTCCTGGGGGGAGAGAACCCAACCACGGTCAAAACCTAAGTCCTGGGGGCTGAGGATGTGCCTGTGCGGTCTGAGAAAAGTGCTAAGCAAGGCCAATAGGCTACAACTTGTCCAGGCAGGTTTCTTCAGGTTAGCTCTACCCAAGTGTTGCATGGTTTTTTGGAGCCAGAAGCATAAGAGAGCTGAGAGCCAACGATGGTAATGGGAAGCAAGGCGGTCAGAAGGCTCAGGGTGCTTATAGCCACTGCCAGTGCAGTCTGTGGTACGTGGTTTGAGTCTGCAGGTCTAAGAGGTCCCTGTCCAGAAGGCATACTTTAGACCCCACCTTCAACAGCAGACAAGCTCAGCAAGGCAGAATATACTTCACATACTTTGGGAATCCTTTCAGCAACTTCATGTCATCTTGGCCCAGCAGGCAACATCATCAATTAGTTGCTGTGATGCTGCTAAGCTGGACGATGCCATTCTGACTTACTTTATTCCAAGCACAGTTGTATTGGTAAATTGAGGAAGATTTCTGTCCCTTGTGCTTATATCAGCTGGAGAACTGTGTGCTCCTAGTTCCCAACCATAAGGTTATGCAGATCCCATGGTCAAACTGGGCTGCAGCTTTTATAGAAGGGATCTGGCTCCCTTGTCCTCTACCTTGACAGAGCTGACCAGGCACCCAGGCTCAGCCCCAGGAGCGTGGGTCTGACTTGCTCTGGGCTGTTCCTGCCATCAGCTGCCAGCTACAGCACCAGCACCTCTCTCCACAGCTGGCTGCTGGTGACTGCATTGGCCACACCACAGCTCAGGAGCAAAGGGAAGCAACAACAACCGCTGTTATTACAGCAAAAGAGCCAGTAGGTGCCTTAGAGTAACACTCTCAGGCAATTTGTCACTGCTTTTCAGTAGGAAATCTTCATATTCTTCGTATTTAGCAGCTTTCCTCCGTACCTTTTGCTGCTGGCACAGAAAATGAAGAAATACACAAATACACTTTTATAGAAGTTAGTTCAAACAGTGAGAATGAAACATGTTGTTAAAGGGAGCCTTGGGTGTCAAAGGAGCTTTTAATTATGCTAGGCCACATGAAGAGGGTTTCCATGATGTTGGAGTAGTTTGTAAAAGCAACGACACTTTGAGGGAGAAATCGAGCAGTTCTGGCAGTTCAGCCTCCCAGTGGCTCCTGAACTAATAGGAATGCTAATAATCATAATACTTAATAATGTCACGTATTAACATCCTGTGGTACTAGACATTAATGATCTTTTCTCCCAAATACCCTGTGTTCACGAAAGGCAGGTTTGGACCAGACAGGCCGGGGCAGGGAGGGCTGAGCAGAGAGGGGAGCCGAGCGCCTGTCTGGGACAAGGGGAACTTGGCTGGCTTAAGGCTGGCAAGAAAGTATCCCAGAGTGGAAACCAGTGCTTTCTATAAATAAAGCAAGGGCATAACACCAGGGAGAACGAAGAGCCAGTTCAGCTAAAGAACAGAGTTGGCTGCAAAAGAAATAAAGGGCCATGAGTGATTTAGAAGAAAGTCTGTAATCAGAGGAGAGAGGTGTTGAACAATATATCACTGGGTGTAACAGGAGCTGGGGCTAGAGCCATGCTGGACACTGTCCCTTTGCATGCTGTCATTGCCAGCTACGTCCTCCTGAAAGCCCTCCAATGCTGGAGGTGCCTAAACTGCTTAGCACTGTCCCATGGGCACTGAGGGTCTCCTGGGAGCTGGGGGCTCTGTGTCCCCCACACCCAGCACTGCTTGGGCTGAGCAGCTCCATGCTTTTGCTCACACCTGAGCCCCATCAGAAGTAGCCAATCACCAGCTGATGTCCTGGGCGTTAAACCTGGAGGGTTTCTCACCCTGGGGTTTCAGCGGATTGTCAGGTCCAAGCCCCTAGCAATATTTGAGAGCCACTGTATTTTAAGCCTGACTAGAGGAGGGGGAGGCAGTGCTCCACTACCCACACTTTACACAGCTTCTTCCTTGACAGCCAGGCTAGATAACAGGGGCTAATCCCCACTGACTGCAGAAGGAACCTGAGCTCCCAAATCTCGAGTCCCCTTTGGCTGTAACATTGCCCAGCTTAGCAGTTCTTGCAGCCCCTTACTGTGTCTAGCCCAAATTTCCCTGCTAATTTCTGATGGAATGTACTGTATACTTGGCTTCCTGCACTCATGACACTGCCTCACCTCAGCTGTTGAGGTACTAAGCCGTACTAAGGTAATTTTCCTGAAGAACAGAGTGCCATGTGCTTACTTCTCTAGGGGCCCAAACTTGGATCCAAATGACAAGAGACAAATAGCTGAAGACATCTGGGTTGAGCCTGACAGACACACACACTGTGCACTGAGAGGGCAGAAGTTTAATTAAGAGTTTGAGTTGAATCAAGGAGAGAATGCTGTTCCCTGAGACTGTCTGACACACACATAAATAGATAAAGAGATTCATCCAACCTTACAGATGACGAGGACACGAGTGACACCTTTGTGCTCCTCTTCCCAACAATCAATCAGGAGTGCCAATCTTTCTGGCCTCGCACCCACACTACGAGATTAAGAAGAGCAAGACCCATTCCTCATCTCTCAGAGAGGGTTGGAGGTGACCATTTCTTCTCTCTCTCCCTGGGGACCAGAGGAAGGGAATGACCATAGCTAGTGCTGCTGATGTTGTCTGTCATCTAGGCCATGCCAGGCAAAATTGTAGGTCACCTTGGTTATCTTCCATCCAGACTTGGACTCTCTCTGCTGGCAGGTAACTCCACCGATGTGGGACAAAACGTTGGCATCAGCCAGAAAGCTACTCAATTGACATGTTTTTTTAAAAATTAGCATTACTTATTTGCCAGTAAAGACTGGTCAGGCAACAACTTTCATCATGTTTCTTTTGATAATATTTCTAGTTACTGATTTTCTGTTGAGACACGATTACTTAATACTGTGCCCAAGTCATAAGCTCAATGATGCTGATGTAGATTGAAATGGAATTGGTTGTATTCATTGGTGTTATAATCAGATAAGTTAGAAGAGCTGAGGGCAGGATGCATCCCTTGTGTCTAGTAGATTTGTCATCAGCTTACTGAATGCAGTGATGGTTTGAAAAGTTCTTTAAAATTTATGAATCGATGACAGGGGAAGTTTAATATTCTGATTTTTATAAAGCTTGGTTGGTTTCAAAAGCAATTGTATTACTTGGAAAATTTTATTTTATGAAGCAAGGCCATTTCAGTCATTTTTGCTATTTCAACATATCTTTTAGCTTTGATATTAAGTTAAATGGTAATGTAACAAGAAATCTGATGTATTTTATTAGATTTTGCTTTTTAAAGAAAGACTACACGGCATATCTACAATCAGATCAATAATTTGCTTCTGGAATCAGACTTTGTATGAGAAATATCAGCTTGCAGTGATGAGATTTGTTTCCTAATACACTTCTTAACCCTGATAATTGTAATTATATGCGGTGCATTGTCATGGCAAACAATCACACAGCAATGCTCAGTAGTGCACAATAGCAAAGATGACAAAGAAAAGAGTCTCTTTCATTGCTCTGGCATCAGCACTTTCAATGCCAAAGGGGTTTTGGTCTGGGTGTTTATAGAGATGACCATACTTTGAAATGTTCTGCGTACAAAACGAATGGGTGTTTTTATAAACATATATATCTATATGGGCAGGGCTCCTTATGAGGACAAAGTGGACTAAATACAGACTGAGGGAATATAAAACAGACCCATCCAGCTTCTTGACAAGTTGATGCAAAGATTATACTTTAGTACTGCACTCAGGGGCCAGGCAGCAAATACATTGCATCATATTGCACAATGGAGAAAGGCATTCAGGAGGCAGACGGGTTTTCCAACAGGAGGATTCAAGCCAAAAATTACCAACATGAGCCTTTGTATCACACTTCTCTTTTAAGTTTGACTCCATAGTCTAAGTCTGAAGATTTGAAATTTTACAAATTTGAGAGCCCAGATCCTGATAGGCAAGGTTGACATGTATTTATCAGTATAAATCAGAGTGTGGCAGTCTCTTGAATGTATCCTTCTGTACGGATGGATGCTAAACATCTCCTGAGAATTTTCTTCAGATGAAATGTTTGTCCTGCCACCTCTACAGAAACTAATTCAGTGGACATGATTTCTGGAGTCTTGGAGAAAGTGTCTGGTCTCAGGTTTTACAAATGATACGGTCCCAGCTACTAATTTTCCACTGGGAGCAGAATAAACCTGGCAGATATGGGATGAAAAATGAGGCTTCTGTTCCAGGGTTAGTCCCATTCAAAATGTCTTAAGTGATCTTATGCATTTGGTCTGGTTATGGTTATAAATTATTATGGTTACAAATTATTATTTTGGAAGTCTAGAGCCTTTTATTACTGGTGGTGGAGGTCTTTGAGGGCAAACTGTGAGAGAATGGTCTTGAAATGTGCAAAACTAATGGGCATGTCTGGTGTGTTGCCGATTCATTTGAAGACATGCTCTATAGGAAAGAAATGCTGCCAACACATGTGGGAAGGACTGTGCCCCTCCGATCTTTTGCACCATTTTGAGAAGGCTGATGGGCAAGTCAGCTAGGCGTAGGCAACTGGCCAAGTAGGTTTGGTCAGCAATTTAGGCAAAGCAGGTCGATGCATGTGTGTGTCAGAGCTCTATGGTATGTGAATAGATTTCACAGTGGTGGCCACATTATGGTTGAGGGATAGATTCGATGGACTCACGTGTGAGCAGCAGCTGCACATACTCAGTTTCCCAGATCTGCTCTAGGCTTTTCTGGGGTTGAGTCAACCAGTTGTGCACATATGTGTCATATTATGCATGGTGGTGTTCTAGCTTTTTATTTTTATTGACTCCGTATTAAGTGCTATAAATTCTGACTTTACAATGATGAATCATCTCACTGCCTTCTACAGTCTCCCTTCCCTATGGTGCAAGACAGATTTAAATTCAGTCAGTGCCTACTGACATCATCCCAGTGTGGTTTTATTCTCTGGCATGCCACCCTTTAATGCACAGCACTAAGTTTACTGATGGAGTTGTTTTACATGTACAGGAAAGTTACTACTCAGTCATTCTTCCTTTCTGTACTAATTTCTTTAGAAACATTGCTGTTTTTGAAAAATCCCCAACCAGCAAGGTCCCCATAAAACTTTCTTCTTTTAAATTCAAGAGCACGGCGGGGTTTGAAATTAAGTCACCTACCTGTATTCACCCAACTGGGTCAGCAAAACCTTTATTTTGATGTTCTGCTAATATGCATACTGTGCTGCTGATCTTTATGCGGATTTTTTCCAGAGGATGCTTAGACACTACAGAACTCTGACCTGTCCACCCACAATGGTAAAGACATATCCTTCCTAAGACATACTCTTTTTAATTCTTGCTCCAATCCAGCCTAACCATCTGCATAATGCACACCTATTTTTTGATATTTCATCGCTGCTGAGGTCAGACAGAGTTGTGGACCCTCTGCACAAGCACATCATCAGATCCTTTCCAGGTCTATTTGCAATTGTGGTTGTCAGCAAATTACCCTGAACCATATGGGATCAGCAGAGAGCTTTTCACTCGTCTCCAGAGAGCACGAGGTTTTATTGTTTGTTTCTTATCAGACGTAGGATATCACTCTGGAGCTCAAAAAGTGTTAATGTGTCATGAGAACTTCGTATGACAAGCCAGTGCAGGCCATTTGCATGTCACATTATTTCACAAACCTGAGACACCATTTTTAAAAATCTCTTGATGGAATACACGACTCTCTGCCTCTCTCCCTGAAGTGCTTCTTGTGCTCCTTGGCCTGAACTGCACCTTCTTTGGAAACAAGTAATTACAGTTCCACTAAAATAAACAGGGATATGGTGATTTCCAGTAGCTAAAGCTCTGCTTGTTCTTTATGTAAATAAATGCAAAAGACTGCATTCCCTGGCCTTGTCTGTCAATTTTGCAGCATACAGTTAAGAACTTAAGGATGGATGGAAAGCATTTGGAAGTGGAGTTTTAGCTATATGAAGGAATTCTTGATCAGAAGAAAGCTGGAGAAAGCCTGTACCTTCTGCAGTATTTTCCCCAGCTACTCTCTTGCCGCACTGATTTTTACCTGTAATGGGTATCTTGGGTAAAGGACTTCGCCCTCTTCATTCAAGTACAGCAGATTTCCAGTAAGATATCTGTACATGTGCACATGTGCATGCAAGGAGAGACAGTGAGTGCTTATTCATGTGTATGTTTTGCATGACAGGTGGGTCAGAAGAGACAAACATAGTTTGTCATACAGTATAATTACACTAGGAAAAGAATAAGGTTGGTATTGCCTGCTTGATCTATTCTTTCTTTGCATATTTATGTGTGTTATTTCCAGCATGTTAGGAGACTCATGTATTCTGACTGATTGGTTTTTCCTCACTTACTCCAGTGTGACTCCATCAGCTTCTCTGGTACTGAACCAATATACCTGAGTATGCCACTAAACAACTACGTTTTGAGGCTGGCCACAGTTTCCTGTGCAACTCAACCTCCATGTTCGCAGCGTGCCCCAGTGTCATTTCCGTGGGACTCAACGTGTCAAAAGCTTGGCTGGTGCCTGCAGCCTTGCTTTCCCCTAGTGCCTGCCTCACAGTGCCAGCATCCATTGGGGATGGAGGTCCCTGCTCCTGGTGTCCAAAGCCACATCTGGGTCTCTGCTGGTACACAGCAAGAGGCTGTCAGAAGTTTGACAACAATAGCACAGAAATGTGCTATTTGTGGCTCTTGGGCTCGTTGCTTCAAAATGTCACAGAGATAAAGAATTTAGCAAGATTTAAATTTGTGTTCAGTGTTACATGAAAACAGGGCTGTTGAGAAGTAAATAATCAGAAAAAAATATTTATAAATGTGGTAAAGTGCCAAGTTTTGAAGACTTAAACCAGTCTTTATGAGCCAGCAGGTTATCTCTGAGAGGAACATATCCTACCAGAAGTTTCTTGCAAATGCTGCTATATGACCACTGTCAGAGTCAGCAAATGGGATCTAATTAAGTTGACCACTGGCCTGATTGATTTTTAGGTACAGAACCGCAGAAAATAAGATTAAATCAGAGATTAATCCATGTTATGTAGCTGTGACCACAACTAATGTGACAGACATGATGTACAGTTGCAGCAGAGAAAGTAAAACCATTTTCATGAAAAATAGAATGTGCCAACCAAGAAATGACTCAGTCTTTGCAGCATTTCAATAAAAATATCTTTGAGACTCTGCATGGACCCACCTACACTCATATATAGTGTGAGTAGCTTAAGATGTCTAAACTTATCTCACAATCTTGGGTCAAAAGGAAACCACTAATTAAAGGAAAAAATGGTGAGCATGATTTAAACACTTTTGAAAGGCACTGTGCTGATAGCAGAGTGCTTTGCTATTTGGAGAGTAAGCATGAAGTAAAGGGACAGATTTCCCTACACTGATGCAGTAACACATTTTGCTTTGGTCCCAAGAGACTGTCCCACCCAAGGGTGAGCGTTTTTTGGCTGAGAAGACCAGGTAGTACCTGCTGTAGCCCATGATGTGATTGTTTATCCTGCCCCTACACCCAAACTGAGCCTGCATGTGCTCCCATCACCTGTTGGTCAAGTGCCAGGTATCAGCCCCCTCCGTTTGGGCTGGACCAGCTTTGGGCTGGACCTCCCTAGTGACCCAGGGAGCTGTTTGTATCCCATTTCTAAAGCCTTGAAACTAAACCCCCTCCTTACTCAGCTGCCACCGGACCATTGGTTCCCCACACTCCCCCAGAGCTTGCTCAGCAGCACTGCACACTGTCTTGGCTGACAGCCCCACCATCCGAGGCCTAGCGAAAACACCCAAACCTTTCCTCATCAGTAAGGTGGGCCTAGATAAATGCCAAAGGACAGAAGCATGGCAGCAGTTTACATGGAGAAATGCATCCTGCTTATCGTTACAGCTCTCAGTAACATGAAGGAAGCTTGGCTGAAGTTCAGCTCTTTACTCCAGCCTTCATCTGTGTTGGTGTGCTTGTTCTCATCTTATCTGTAAAGGCGTTAAACAGATTTTCCATCTCGCTTTGTGGTTTTGACACTTGTATGACAGGTTGTTTTTTCCTGTGCACAGGTTTTCCTGGAGCTATGATCTCCGCAGACAGCTCAGGAAGCCAATGATGCTTAGTTTGGAGACCTGGGTCTCCCTTCTCTGCCCCACTGACTGGTGTCATCTAGACCTGTTGTATCTGGGAAAGCCATATACGTAGCAAGTTACTTCTTTACTGTGAAAGAATCTATCCTCTTCTAGGCTTAGGGTGGGAGTTTTAACAGACATTTAACTATGCTCTTGAGGAATCAGCGATCTCTCACTTTGGTGGGAAGAACTCTACAATTCTTTTCTCAATTCCACTCTAATTTGCCTATTCTTGCTCTTTTTTAAGATAATCTAGACTGCCAGACATAAATTACTATGGGACAGTAATTACTACGGGACAGTAATTACTGCTCGATATAAAAAAAAGAGAACAAATACAGAATAAGGGGGTTTTTTTCTGTCTTTGTGCTTTTAGTGATGTCTCCTCACTCAGTGTACTTGTGACTCTTGTTATTGCACTGTCTGCTTACCAGGTCAGTAGATAGAGTCCAGAAGCCTGCTGAATTAGGTAAGTGTACAGTTATTTTTAACCGAGTTGAACGTTACACGTTCGTATGGCATGTTGAGCAACAGATATACGCTGGTGTCATATGACATTCTGTCCAGACACTTGTCCTAAATTTAGCTCTAATTTTAACCTGAGAGATGTAGGGCAAATAATTAAATGTCAGCCCGGCAAAACAAACCTGTTGCATTGTGATTTGAGCTTAAAGGAGGCATAGAGCTCTGGTCCTCTCACATGCGTGCTCAAAGCATTCAGTGCAGGACAGTGAAGTGGCATAAAGGACAGTTCAATTAATCAGGGCTTTAGATACTGTATTTATTACATATAAACTTGACAGCACAGCTAAAACAGTAGTGGGTAAATAGAGATGATGGTGCTGTGTCCTTTAGCACAGTCTATTCTGGTTCTTTCGCTGCTCTTGTCTGCACAGCACCCGATGATGTCCCAGTCCTGGCCATCTCATCAGGGGGATCAGGCCAGTGTAGCATGTCAGGAGTCAATGTGGATGACAGCTTGTCCCTCTGCTTTGAGTTTCTGACACCTGTGGCAGCAAACCCACTTCCAGTTTGGGTGGCCAGAAGCCACCTTCAGCATTCATCCCAAGCCAGGCTGGAGCCCATCTCTCAGGAACCAGACCCACCTACCCGCAGGTAGGAGGGTCCTGCTCTGCTTTGCCACTCCAGTACCACGAGCTAGTGTTAGTTTAACTCCAAGCATATAGAAAGTTTTAATTCCTTGAACTTCATTGTGCGCCAAGTTATGGACAATTCTGCACGCTCTGAATGTAAATAGGGGCAGCTTTTGTTTTTTGAGGGCTGTTTCTCTGTGACAATAGTAAAGCAAAGACAGGTCCATATCTAGTAAGCCTATTGTTCTCACGTCTTTGAGGGAAGGGAAAGAGACCAATGCTGCAGTTGTTATTGCATACAGCCAGCACAACAGTTAGAAACAAAATAGTCTTAAAGGAATTAGAGGAAAAGCATCAAAAGAGACTGTGTTCATAAACTAGCCTAAGGGATTGAATGGAGAGGTGAACACCCATTGCATATTTCCAAATACTGCTTTAAAAAAACTGGAAATGTTTTTTCCCATCAAAATCAATTTCGCTTGTCCATCATTGCTGTTTTGGAGTTGCTGTTTTTCCCAGCACCTTTTCTACTCACAGTAGCTTGTGTCTCTTGCTGCCATTCTCATCCTTCTGCTCCCCTGCAAGATCCTTGGAGCAATGGGGTTGCAGCAACATCTCTGAATTTTGTGGATTTTGTAAAGGTCAAGGAAAAGATAAGTCTTTCATTAAAATTCTTACTAACATACATTATAACATAAGGTAAATGATATTTGCACAGCAAAGAGTGACTAAAAGATAATGTTTATGCTTTCCCTCTTCCTCCAAGGAGCATGTATTTGTTTATGTAGTCTTTGGGTTGTGTTCGCTTCGTATTAGCATTTCATGTTCCCTCTGACTGATTCCTCTTTCAGTTTGAGTCGGTGGATGTGACCTTATGATGACATTTGCAGAGAGGCAGTGACTGCAGTAGCTGCATGCTCTTCCAAAGCAGCGCAGGTCCGGGCTGAGTCATCAGATACATGAAATGGGGCTTAGGACCCTGGATACTTGGTCTTCCCCTATGTGCTGATGTTGTATTTCCAGAGGAGTGAGGACTCTGTTTTGTTTGTACCTGAAAGGTAAAAATTTTCGGCGAGGAGCCACTGTGTAGAGGGGGAAGTCACACACTGACCCAAAGTCCACCCTGACTCGGGGGTGTGAGTCAGGAGCCGTTAGCATGGGATAAATTCCTCCAGAAAGGGGAATTGTGTTCTGAGTACAGTCATCTCAAAACACATCCTTCTTTGCAGCAGTGAAGTATTTAGGCAGCAGAGTCAGCAAGAAGTAATGTATATTGTATTCCCTACCCCTGGGCATGAGTGACATCCCGCACCTTTTCCCATACAAGTGCCTCTGGCTCCTCGCCTCTCTCAGGGTACTGGGGCCAAAGCAATCATTAGTTCTTGCAAAGGAAATTGAAACCATATTCCCCAGTGGGAGTTTCTATCTTCCCGTTATTTGAATGTGGGTTGTATAGTGGGAGGCACAGGAGGGTCGCTTTTGGTTCTGGTGTTTGCATTTAACCTTTGGGAGTATCTGGGCAACCCCAAAAGCAAAGCTCTGCTCTCTGCAATATGATTGCTAAAGGTACAGAGATGTGTGCCCTAGGTCTACGCTCTCAGTGAAATATGCCACCCATTTTGCTGTCTTTCTACAGTAAAAACGTTCAGACAAGACAGAAGTAACAAGAGTAACAAGGGAACAGTTGGAGGTAATTGGTGCACAAAACAGATTGCTGGTTTGTAGCAATGTATTACAAGGATTTTCCGTCCAGGGGCTGTTACTGTCACAACTAATCAGTATTTTCTTCCTTTCAGAACAGCCACCCATAAGCTAAGTGTTCAGGTGCAGTAGAGTTACTCATCATTGATAGTTATACGGACAAGAATACAGATTGTCCTAATGCCCATTCTCACCTGCATTTGTCATGTTTTGGCACATCCGTGGCAGCTCTGCAGAGAGAATGAGTTTGTTACAAGCTCATCGATCTCCCGGGATGCACAAATGAACAGTTACCTGATTCAGTTTTGTCTTAAAACAAAGTAATGCTGAAGGGTTACTTAATTCAACTAATGGAAATAGAGACTCTGAACAAATCAAAAACTTAAGGAAATGTTCTTCTGCTCACTATTTTGCGTAAACATGAAGAATAAATCTTGCTGTTTGTTTCTCCATTTATTATTTTGATGTGGTCATCCTTCTTTGTCTTCTCTCAGGTCCAAATTGATTTTAATATGCTTTTATTGCCCTGTTTGTGAGACCCTAGCTGACTCCCCCATCAGCATGAGTTGGCTATTTCCATCGTTTTCTATTTAAAGAGAAAGCAAACAGATCTAATACGCAGCATCTGAGTTTGAAATCTGTCCCAGAAAATGGCATAAATTTATGTATTTATTTTTGCAGGTGACATTTTGTAATCTCCTGGAATGTCTTGGGGTTAAGCTGAAAATGCAGATCCATAACTGTGCATGCCCCAAGGGAAATATTAACAAATCTGATGCAAAGCTAATAAATCATAACATTGTTATTATTATGCTTTTGATGTGTTGTAGTAAAGCCACAACATTGTTTTATTGCAAAAAAAAAAAATCAACCCCAAAATGTATGATTTCACTCCTGTATAGTAATATTTAATTAATATTTCAAAATTCTATGAGGTCTTCCTCTGTCAATACCAAAGTATTTCATAGATACTAATTAAATAAGGTCTTTTCAGCAATTTCTGTCCATATAAGTAGTCTTACTGGCTTCCCATCAACAAGGAATTTTGGACTCTCCTCCAACGTTAATGCACTTGATTATTTCCACTGCACTAGTGTAGAAAATGAGACACAGAGGAGTTAAATGATTTATTCAAGACAAGAGAGAGAGTTAGTGGTATCTGAAAATAGATCTTCTGAAGCAGAGTCCTGCACTTTTATTGGAAAATGTTCACAGGAGCTCCAAATACATCAAAAGGGTGCACGGGGCTTTGCGAGGAAACCCAGGAATGTGGGAGGGAAGGGAATTGCAATGTGCTTGGTGTGAATGGCATGGGGAACCACCTGCAACATTCATAGCTGATGGGACTTCAGCCCCAGTATCTTTTTTATAATTGAGTAGTCCATCCCAGAAGACGTAGGCACCCTTGCCTCTGCCAAACGTGAATCTGCCTCAAAACATCAACATTTTTCCTTGAGTTCAGTGGCATATCAAGTCAGCCACGAGAGTGGCAAGGGTGTGGATCTGATGAGACTGCTAAAAGGCAAGCAGAAGTGTTAAATGTGGGAGACACTCACTCTTGGTTTTAAGCCAAGGCTGGTTACAATCTTAAAGTAATATCGGGGAAAAAAAGTGTTGGGTGTTGTTTAAAAGTCATGGAGGGTTGGCTGCTATGTTTTCAAGTGTGTAAGAGGTTCATACCCTCTTGGTAGCGACATCCAGAGTATCCTTCGTTTGCCACAGTAGCTTCTAGTGTCCTTAACTTTGGACAAAACAGCAGTCCTAGCACTAGTACCGTTACCGTTAAGTTGGCAAAATAAAAACTCTCTAAAACTCGTTTGGAAATTTTAGAAAGCAAGCATTCCTTATTACAGCACTGGATACATGGGGGATCACTCCTCCTAATGTGCACACCCAGAGATGCTCAATACTTCATTTATATTAGTGAAATTTATACATATTCATCACTTTTCCAGGAATGAGTATACATATTCATACTTTTTCTCAGAACTCATTTTATCATCTCAGTGGTCTTCTAGGACCCTCTGGTGGTTGTTCTTACTTGTCCCCTGGGTAAACCCTTGAGTCTTGATACCAAATAAGGGCATCCTTGGTCTATATGCCAACTTGCAGGTTGCAACATTTTGCTTGAATGGGTTTTTGTCTTGTTCAAGTAGTCTGTTGCAACTGTCCTTGTAGTTATCTTGTTCCTGCCTTGCTCTACTAACCTTTTGGAACAATACTTCTGCTATTCCTGGCCTTGCTCTACTATCTTTATTTAACAATGCTTTAATTTTTTTGATTCTCCGTCAGTACCAAAGGGCACATGGTTTTGCATGCAGCAGAGGAGGTGGACATGTCAGATACTGGCCATCCTATCGTGCTGGAGCAAGTCAGATCGAGGAGCAAGCATGGAGCAGGAATGACGCTGGTGGTCCTGAAAGACCCTAAAAACAAAGCAGGTGAGTTGGAAGGGTCCACCTATTAGTGGATGATACGGCCCTGCTAAATGGTTTCTCTTCAAGATTGCTCTTGTTAAGCCTTAGCTAGGGGGTGTTTATGCACTGACAGGGTGAGCACAGCTAGCCTGAGGCTTGACAAGCTACTCAGAAAGGAAGTCAGATCCACTAAAACCTAGGCTTTATTATCTTTACATGCAATGTTTTGCCATGGGAATCAGTGAAGAAGGAGCTGAAGGAAAAAGCACATCCATCATTTTGATACTGTATTATACTGTTTCCCTTCATTCATTGTATTAGCTGGACAACTACCTAGAAACCTTCCCAAACACAGTATTATTCCCATATTCCAGCTAATCCAACAGTGACAATTCTCCTGTACATGCCTGACAGTTTTGTTCTAGCTCATCCCTGGATCAGTGCTATCTCACCCTTGACCAGCTTGCGTTCTGTCAGAGGTGGGGAAGATGGCTACCGTTTCACATTAATGGCCTCGAGGAATCTGAGGGAAGGTCTGTCGTTCACATTTACGTAGTACAAGAGCTGTTCTTTTCCAGTAGTAAGCTCTTACAACTTGGAACAGGTTCACAGCCGTTTTTGTCATCTTTTGGAATCCCAAAGTCTCAAACTTGCAGCCTTAAAAATATACGAACCACTCTAAAACATCATAAATACCCACATAATGTTTGCCTGTTTCATTTAACAAACAGCAGCTAAAAGAAAAGTAAATTGAGCTCCCTTCTCCCCAAGTAAATAAAACTCTCCAGGACAACATATTTTACTTCAAAATTATACGGCAATCTTTTTTTTTTTTCTTTTAGGTTCCAGAAACATGTCCATATATGGTCTTCTTGTCGGGGACAATAAATAATGATGTAATAGAAAGGTCAACTTTGTGTCATTTAGCTACAAGATGCTTGATGAAGTAAAGTTCTTCAGATAATGCAACAAAGAAGAAGTTTAGGATGGATAAAAGTTTCTGCTGTGCATCTTCAAACAGGAAATCTGAGATTCAGAACAACTTATATTTTGGCTTGTATTCGCTGATCATGGGGTGATCCAGAAATAAACTCCAGGCTTCAAAGCAAGAGTGTTTCAAAGCTGTCCTGCAGTTGATCGAAACATCCAGGCAAAGCAGGGAGATGAATACCAGCGAGGATTTTCTGAATTAAGACTTAATCAAGGAGATAACCTATTTCGACAATATTATTACCCTTTTATTTCAGAACAGAAAGGTAATGCAAATATGCATGTTTTGAACTTATTTAACATTTTCAATCTGCCACTTTGCTATATCTATGCAAATATTTATTCCTATAACCTAGCACCCTAATGCAGTCTTGGGAGTTTTGTGGTTTGTTTTTGGGTTGGATTTCTTTTTTTTTCAAATTAGCCATAAACCACTCACTGGTGTTAAGCAGAACTGTAGCTCTGCCATTTCCTTATTTTTCTTTTATTTGTAGATGATGCTTGTATCTTTATCACTGGAATAACTTGCTCAGAAACAATTGTTGTCGTTGTCACAACATGTTAAGGGACAATGTAGTGTATAAGTCTGAGTGTGAAGGCAAAAAAAATGACACCAGCAAATGATTTCTTTCATTTATAAATTTCCAGTTGGTGTGACACAAAGCTAATATTGCACTGAATGCTGTGTGAATTTGTGCTTTTCTGAAAAGGAAAAAAAAGCTTGCAGGTGTATGTATTTCCAGTAAAAAATTTGCACAGAATCATGACTTGATGGCATCATAACGTATGCCAGACTGATAGGTGACCTGTTTTGACAGCTGGGACTGGACAAGGAGATTTGTTTGCTTGGAGGATTCTTTTGGGAAGCCTGGCTTTGCTCCTTCAACACTGGGCTAGAACTGGAGCGGTTTGCATAACCTGTCATTACAAAATATATTTGCCTGTTGCTGCAGCTGGGCAGCATGAGGTGTCATTCTCCTAATGTCCCAGCTCTGGCAGATCGGATGGCCACTAAAATCTTTCTGTTTTTCAAAAATCATTTGCTTCCCAGCAGTAGGTGTCCAATTTAACATCCTTTGAGAACTGCAAAGATTTATCTGGAAACTGGCCTAAAATAAACAAAAACGTGCGTGCTTTGAGTGCTGCAAACTGGTCTAGTTGCCATTGCCAGCAGAGGACCTGGCCTGAAAGGTGCCACAGTAAGAGCTAAAGTGGAAGCTTGGTTTACTCTGAAGGCTTCCAGCTATGCTTACCTTCCCCACTGTGTGCTCCTGCTGCTCTCAGAAGTAAAAAAGCAAACACACAGAAATGCAAATGTGTATCTGCACAACCTGGGGCTCAATCATTCCTTGCAAAAAGCAAAACGAGCAAGCTGCTCCTCTCCTCTCTCTTTTGCAGCCTCCAAAGACTTGTTTTTGTTTTTAGAAATGTAGTTTATCACACCCTGAGCCATAAATACTGAGGTCCTGTATTGAGTTACAAGCTGACTGGGGTAAACTGAGTGCAAAGGCAGGCAGAGTCCATGGCTCTGCTCCCTTAATGACCTTGTCACTCACCTGCCACCCTCCTCTGACAGCAAGAAGTAATTCTGCTAATTCTGCTGCCTGGGATCTATTGAAGGAGGACAGGCAGCCTTGCTAAGCTTTTCTTTAAGGAAGTGCTATCAATGGGGACCAGTTGTTTCAGATGCTAATGGTATTGAATAGCGTGGTTCTGCATGCTCAAAGCCAGCTGTAATCCTCGTTGTTTATTTATGTTGCATCAGGGATCAGAGGCCCATTCTATCAAGCACTGTATGTTGACAGAGCTTGCTGTCCAAATATAATAGCAACCTAATTGCATTTGTCTGTGGCTTTTGCCATAGTGAGAGTGGTTACTAACAGCCACCCCGGTGAGCAGTACCTTTGGTTTGGAAGATCTGCCAGGTACAGCTGCTCCTCCAAGCAGGGCAGAGCATCACAGCATGGACCTGCCACAAGCATTTCATTTCTGACCTTACCTTCTGGTCACTGGATGCAGCTAAGGCACCTCTGCATGGGACAGGCCTGTTCTCTATATCGAAATAAACCAACTTGTGCTGAAATAGGGATGGCAAAATTAAGAATCAGGATCGGGCCCCATGTAGAAATGATAATAAATTGAGATCCAGAAGATCTTGTCAGACTGAGCTAGTAAATGGCAGCACAGGCAGCAGCATCCTAACACGTGTCTCTGCCATGGGAGACCACTAATGAAGCCATTCAGACCTGACGGCAAAGTGATCTCTAAGGAATAAGGGCACTATACCCCCAGCTTTAAAAATTGCATTCTGCTCTCAAAGCAGATGCAACGCCATGTGCTCCCTGCCCCAGAGATGGGCTCTTGGGCTGCCAGAGGAATGCAGGGCACAGCCAAACATCAAAACCTCTCCCCAAAACCTGGAATTAGGGTGAACGGTAAACCCAGCATTCAACTTAAAAACCTGATTCCAACGTTTTATAGCTACAGTAAGCAAGCTCAGAGCAAGCAAATAGGTTCAAGCTGCATTTAGAAAGACCACTTTGGCTGGATCTTACTTATTCAAACTGGGTCAACCATTCCTTAGCAACCCAGACTGATTTTTTTCACACTTCTGTTACAGAAGCTTATAACTTACAGTGCGTTGGTATAGTGGGCTTTCATAATGTTTTGGTAGTTCACCACTGGCCACAGATGGGGCTACCTTAGCCCTGCTGTGTCAGCTGAGCCATGGTGGGTCCGGGTAGCTAGAGCAGTGCTAGATGATGCCACCAAGCTCAGCTGCAGCCAAAGAAGGTTAAACTTAATCCATCTGTGTTCCAGCTGAAGGCATGAGCTTGGTCATTAATGCAGCTCAGCTGGCTCACTGGGGCTTGTCACAGAAACAACTTGAACCGGTGCCTGAGCCCTGTGGCTCTACAGCTTCAAATAAAAGCATCCCCAGGTGGAAGGGGAGGGTGATGGCTCTTCTCTGTGCCACTGCACAGGGAGCTGTATGGAGGAGGCATGCATCGTACCTCCTGCCAAGCTGAGATGCACCATGCAGGTCAGTCTGAGGTAGGAGAGACGGGTGGAGGGAAGCGAGAAAGGCTTGAAGCCCCACTGGAACCATCTCTGCCAGGAGTCAGGACAGCCAAGGTTGTCCTTGGCTATCAGGATGGACCCAAGAGCTCCTGCAGCCCCAGGATGTGACCCTCACACCTTCATTGGGGTTTTACCAGTTAAATGAGCAGAACTGAAAGCTTTCTCTATTTTGAGCCCCATGATTTTCCTTGCTGTAGGATGAGTCAGTGGTGGGATCTGCAGCCAGCGCTGTTGTTTCTGCACTCTGTGGGACTCCTGTCAAAATATTTAGATTACTGAGGATCATCAACATGCAGGGGAGGTTCTCCCTTTTCTCTGAGAGTGGGTGGGACCCAGTTAACCCATAGAAAGAGTAAGAGGGTGAAATAGGAGTTAGCCCTAAACTCAGAATCTTCTTTTTCCTTCTCTATGCCTCAATGAGGTGTGAAAGAAAAGGAGGAAGGAAGGGAAGATGTGCAGAAATGGCCTTTATACCCAGAACCATAGTGGATTTAGGGAAGCACCTAAATCAGTTAGCCCATCTGTGCCAGAGTGTAGACTTACATTGGCAGTGGTCTCCTGTACATTCTTCAAAGCCCTGACTGCCCACAAAGGGACTCCAACACACAGCTCAGAAACATGGCGAGGCTAAACTCTGCCTCCTGTGCTCTCAGGATCCTGGTGGTGGGGCTGAGGAGGATAAAGAGGAGGGATCTGTGCCCCATGCTCCACTGGCACAGGTTGCCCTTGGAGAGGAGCCCTCATGTCTCCATTCTTGCCTCCTCCCAAGAGTCATTGTGCATCACCTCTATTAGGAGCTTACGATCAGATCCTGCCCTCTGCATTAACTGCTTAGCTTAGGTCTCTGAGTCACCATTGGGGCCAGGTCCCTACATTTAGGCATTGCAGTGCTGGATGCTGCAGACAAGCCTTCTGACTTCAGCCCATGGGTTTCGCACATCGGCAGCACACCGGTCACTGAGTGAGTATGTAGGCTGATGGACTATGAAAGGGCTGCCCAGCATGCCAGGAGTTGAGCAAGCCAAGCAGCAGCAGAAACTGCTGGGAAAACAAAGCTGTGTCATGGTTCTTGGCCAGGGGTGGGCTGGAGCGCAACCAAGAACAGGTACTGGAGTGGCTGGGGCACAGGGCTATCCATAGGGAGCAGCTCCGTATGGGAGCTATCAGCAGTTGGATGCTTGGGCTTGGTTCCCTGGGACAGTGAGAGTCATAGCAGAGCTGAGGCTTGGGTCTTTTTAGTCTAGAGAAGAAAAGGCTGAGGGGGGATTTGATCAGTGCTTATAAATGCTTAAAGGATGGGTGTTAAGAGGATGGGGTCGGTCTTTTTTCAGTGATGCCCAGGGATAGGACAAGAGGAAATGGGCACAAACTTGAATATAAGAAGTTCCACCTAAACATGAGGAGGAACTTCTTTACTTTGAGGGTGGCAGAGCATTGGAATAGGCTGCCCCGAGAGGTGGTGGAGTCTCCTTCTCTGGAGACCTTCAAAACGCACCCGGACAAGTTCCTGTGCAACCTGGTCTAGGTGGACCTGCTTTGGCAGGGGGATTGCACTAGATGATCTCCAGAGGTCCCTTTGAACCCCATGTGATTCTGTGAGGCACACCAGCTCTTGCTTCAACAACAACAGCAGCCATGAGAGATCTGGCAAAAAATTAAAAAAGAAAACCCAGCAAAACCGGGTTGCATTGTTTACAGCAACAGAAGGTTTTACTTTGGCAGTTTTCATGGCTGTTAAATACATCCCTTCTTGTTGCAAGTCATAATGTCAGTCTGAAATCTGCTGAGCTTCCCTTTACTCTGAACTCTTCCCACTTCTCCTGGGGTGTACTTGGAGTCTGAGGTGGCTGTTGATGTGGGAGATATCACCATTCCACAAGTGAAATGCTTAAATCCAAGATTTTAAGTTACTTATTACTTGATTCAAGATCTTGCAATTTCTTCAAACTCTGCATTAGTTTCTCTTTAAAAAATTATGGTTAAAGAAACAAACATGAGCGTCCTGACATGCACAGACACGGCTGAGCTGCCACTTGGGGTCAGGACTGTCTCTTGGCTGTGCATTCAGCAGCAAGGACTGCTAGAGCAGAGTAATCTCCTGGCATGAGGTTCATGGCATGCTGGACCCATTGCTATTGATGTGGGTGCCAGTCCCTGGGCAGTCAATGCTGCCCTGGGCATTCGGTGAGCCAGGGACAAGGTCCCAGCCCACTGGAGAGAGCAGCTGCAGGTGGAAGAGGAGCTGAAGGCTTCGCTCCATCAGCGGTGCCTGGAGGCAGGTTCTGAGCAGCAGGAGGCTGGGGTGGCTCTGCCAGGTGGCCCAGCTCAGCTTGGCCCATGGCCAGGGAGGGTAGGGTTGTGGAGAGCTGGAGACCAGCCCTGCTGTGGCATCACTGGGGCATGGACTGATGGCCTTCAGGAGGGACTTTGCCAGCAACCCTATAGGTGCACCACCCAGCCAGCCCCTCTGCGCCTGGAGGACATGTCCTTCCCAGTGCCTCTCTGCTAGCTCCCTGTGCTGTCCATGGGCAGCCTGTAGCCATTGCTCCGCATCCCAGCGTTCTACATGATTTTACACGATTCTTGCTGCCTGCTGTGCTTATAAAAAGCAAACCTTTCCCCCTTGGCTGTCATCTTCTTAAGAGGCAAGCTTTTCCACCTCCTCCCATGAAATAAGCCCTTGGCTCTCGAACACTGGTGGCCAGAGTGCTCTCTGACATCCAGATGAGATCCTGCTAGAGCATCAAACTATTAATGGCTGAATAGTTCCTCTCGCTGCTGGAAATACCACAGAATTTCGGATTGTCTTTCCCTTTTTTGAGTTCACGCTGCAGTGATGGTTCACAGTCATTCTGTGATTGCCGAGTGTGATGTTTCCCCCTTCTCTCATTACCAGCTCTTAACCACCAGTTCTTAGAAGAGGTTCTGACCATAAGTCTTAAAGATCATGATGTTGAACTTTGTTCTGTGAAAAACCAAAAATCAGAAGTGAAACTGAGCAGTTGTGCTGCTCTCCTAGATGAGTTAAGCAAAGAAAGTCACTTCAAAGAATAGCTTTGCATGTTGCTTGAGAGGTCTCCAGATATGGTGGAAAAAATTGCTCTACGGAGTCTCTTTACACTTCATGGTGGTGAACTTGCCCTTGCATAACACCAGCAAACACAGGCAAACCTCTTCTCTTAATTTTCTGCAATTAGAGAAAGAAATAAACAAAAAAACCAACCAAATAAAAAGAGATGTCCATTGGCAATCTCCTAAATTCATTTCAAAGCTGTGTGTCTTTAATCTTAGTGGATTTCCTTTACCTATTTTTCTTTTGAACTGTGGTAACCAGAATAAGTAGATAAAAACCTGCCTTGCTTGCAGCAGCTCCCTTCCCTTTTTCAAACACCAGCTAAATCAGTTACTTCTATTTGACATAAAGTTCATTAACTTTATATAATGTTCTCTCCCCAGTGACGGATTTCTGAAGGGTTTTCTGATCAGTTGAATCAAGAGGCAGAGCTGAACAAAAGCACAAGATAGCTGAGTGTCTTTCTTTCATTCTCCAGATTTTGATGATGACTATTTCCTTTTACAGGAAAGAAAAAAATAAAGATAAAAATGGCTACAACGGCAGCAAATACTCAAAGACAAACGATAGGCTGTGAGGAATACAGCCTGTACAGCAGCTTGAGTGAAGACGAGCTTATAAAGATGGCCATCCAGCAGAGCTTGGAAGAGGACCCTGTGGGTCAGGGGGCTGCCCAGAGCCACCAGAAGTCGATGGTGGCGGGTCCCAGCGAGGCGACCCTCCCCGGCCGTGCCAGCAGCCACAACCCACCCTACCACATCTACCCCTGGCAAAGGTGAGTGAGCGCCTGCCTGAGCTGTGCCATCCCTGCAAACACCCTGCCTGGGAAGAGCGAAACCAGTTCCCTGTCTAAACACGTGCTTTCTAATTAGCTTTACCAGGCAGCTGCTCTGCCAGTCTCTCATTAGTTTGAAAGCCAGAGTCTGCTATTAATGCGATGAGGTCAACAATTTATGCCCTCACAGCAAAATGAGAATTTTCTTGATGTTGTCTGTTTTAAGGAACAAATGAAATAAGAAAAGGGGCACTGGTACAAGCTCTCCTGAATGACAGGAGCCCTGCCGAAGCCAGCAGCTCCTTTCGCCCATGGGGACACACTGTACGCCGAGCTGAGGTTTCCCCTGAGAGGGAGCACAATATTTGTTATGGGAAAACATAGGAGAGAGGCCAAAAATAGGCATATAAAACAGTGTGAGCGGGCTACGTTTTAGATACTACAGTCTTTAAAAGACTTAGTTACTTCAGATCAGAATCTGACCTCAAGCACACCGCTCTCAGCCAAGAGCAGCTCCAGATACCAAAGTGTGGCAGCATCCTCTTCCCCTGTCATGCTGGGCTGTGGGTTACAGAGACCTGCTGACAGTTTCAAACCTAGACATTGTTCTCCTTTCATTTTCCAAAAGGCAAATTTCTTAAGGGGGTAGGGAAGGGATTACAAAGTCACCCCCAAACCAAGGAAAAATATCCCTTTAATTTTTTTATTTTTTAAAGAGCTGGGAGTAACTGAATTTTTGTTCATCCTTCTTTCTCAAAACTCTACTATCCTCTGGTGCCTCACTCATTACCACCTGTGAATGTCTGGCTTCCAAGGCTGGGAAACTTGGGACAGCTTGGTGAGCAGTACGGCTGTTTCATAGCTGTGGAATCAGGATGCTGTACAGCAGGCAGTCCTCCTCCCACCAAAAGTTGTGGCATCTCTGTCTCGTTACTTGTACTGTCAGCTCTGCTGTAGGGACCCAATAGGGTGTGGCATCTCTGTCTCGTTACTTGTACTGTCAGCTCTGCTGTAGGGACCCAATACATGGGAGAATAGGGGTTAGACCTGCTGACAGTTTCAAACCTAGACATTGTTCTCCTTTCATTTTCCAAAAGGCAAATTTCTTAAGGGGGTAGGGAAGGGATTACAAAGTCACCCCCAAACCAAGGAAAAATATCCCTTTAATTTTTTTATTTTTTAAAGAGCTGGGAGTAACTGAATTTTTGTTCATCCTTCTTTCTCAAAACTCTACTATCCTCTGGTGCCTCACTCATTACCACCTGTGAATGTCTGGCTTCCAAGGCTGGGAAACTTGGGACAGCTTGGTGAGCAGTACGGCTGTTTCATAGCTGTGGAATCAGGATGCTGTACAGCAGGCAGTCCTCCTCCCACCAAAAGTTGTGGCATCTCTGTCTCGTTACTTGTACTGTCAGCTCTGCTGTAGGGACCCAATAGGGTCCCTGACCATTTGCTCGTGTTCTCCTCAGGGGTCCTTTGGCACCTGCTATTTTGGCAAAGGCAGCTTCTGCAGTTCTGTGCATTAACCTGCTCTGTCTTTGCCTCAGCCCAGCGGCTTTTGACCTCCCACTGGAGGAAAAACCTTGTAGCTCCAGATCTGCAGCCTTGCTGAAATCTTCTGTCACCGGGGCAGAGCTGGGCTGGAAAAACGGAGCCGGCACCCAGGGCCCTGGGTCCTCCTCCGCCCCCGCCGCCGACCTGCTTGCGTGGTACTTCCGAGGTGATGAATGTCACCTCGCCTTGTGCCTGCTTCCTGTGCGGTGGCGGTAGGGTTAACCTCACTGTTGTCTTATATGGTCATTTGAATCCCCTGACGCTTCCTCAGAGGGCCAAAAATAATCTCGAGCCGAGCGAGCAGCTGAATCCAGCGCTGAGCAAGCCGTGGCCATCTGCTTTTATTCAAAGCCCTGACCGGCAGGCTTTCTCTCTCCGTCTCTGTGGATGTGTGTCTCTGTCTCTGCCTCAACATGACCTGTTTCTCCTATTCGGAGTATTTCTCCTTATTTCATTCATGTCATCGCCGCTCCAGATTGGCAGCCCAGCCGAGAGGCCGTGCTCAGCCATCCAGCTCGGGGGCAGCCTGGGGGGTCAGGCGAAGGTACGACGGCAGCCTGTTCAGCACATCCCAGCCCGTGTAAGTGCCGCCTTCTCCTTCTCCCGCTTTCCCCCACGGTCAAAACAAGCCTCGCTACCCACTCTCTCCCAAGCCAGCTCTTCTGTGTGGCAATGGTGTCTGGTGGGGGGAAATGGTGGTGTTCATCTGGAGGAGTTCATGAACTGCTTGGAAGGGTCTTGCTGATGCCCGCACCGCACGCTCGCTGCCTCCCCGCTCTTCCTTCCCACCTGCCCTGGACCATGCCCAGGCTCTCGCGGGTCACTCCTCTCAAACCTCCCTTGGTCTCTTCTCCCCTTTCATCCCTCTCCAGTGCACATGTCCTGGGGGCTCTGGGTCATTCAGTAGCTCTGAGGTGACAAGGACAGCAGGGAAGTGCTGTCAAGCCTGTGCTGTGGTTTATTTTTACAGGCTGGCTCCCGTATCCACACAGCAGATGAGGCAGGCAGGTGCTGATATTAACTCCTTTGGTATTAAGTTCACGGTTCAATGGTGAGGAAGAGTAGGGAAAATAGACATTTTATAGCAGTATATAAATGGGATGAGGAAGTCCAGTCCTTTGAAGTAAGTATTTATGAATGTTCCCAAAATACTCTGCCTGTTCTCAGCGATACCTACACTGTCCTGCCATGTCGAGGAGGGCTGCTGGGTACCACATCTTATCTCCCCAAGGAGGAAACCGGCTTGACTGACTTTGATCCTCCTGGCCATCTTTTGCTGTTGGCAGAGGCTGTCAATAAGCTGAGGTGAACACAGTCATGGATGAGGAAAGCAGACAGGCAACAGGGTAGCCCGAGCTCTGCCCAGTGCCTGTATGCACTGGAAGCATCTAGACCATGATGGGTTTGTTACAGCTCTCAGAGAGACAGAGTAGAGGCATGTACCTGCCTTTAGCTACCAGATGAGGAGAGGAAAGCTTTGTAGGCAGCAATTCTCTGTGTGCCACAGAAAAAATTTCCCTGCCTTTTTTGTCTACCCAGTTCAAATCCACTTTGTTTTACCCATCTCACAAGTCACTCCCTGGATGCATGGTTGCAGTGACTGGCCCTCCACCACTCTCACCCTTTTCATCCCTCACCCAGCTCTACAGTCTCCCTCACCTCACCCTCACCCTGGCAGATCCAGGCTCTGTCCCTGGTTCTCCATCAACGTTGCCCTCCCTGACATTGTGAAAACCTCTTTCTGCTGACACATGAAATCTCCCTCATCCCTGTCAGCTTCCAACTTCTCTTGGACATCCCAAAATCGCATCCTCTCATTAAGTGCTCTGCACACCTTGCATGCCTCTCTCCTGCCCTGGGTTCAATGACTGGAGGGCAGTTTTTTCTTCTGCATCAGTAGCTCAATAGGGTTCAGTGCACAAGAAGGTTGGGACAAGGCTGATATGAGCTACCCCTCCTCTGCTGCCAGGTGAGAGCAAAAATGTAGCTGGGAAGCCGCAGGAGAGCATGATGGCATGACTTTTATAGCAGGGATGATAGTTGGCTTCACCTGGGGAGATGTTGTTCTTTCATGCTGCTGGCATCTCACCAAGCTGCCAGGAAAAGAAGCTTCCTGAACCTTGCTGTGCTCTACTGAAGCTCTTCTGCAGCCCTCAGAACTGACCCCACCATACGTCTCATCAGCAATGAGTATTTATTATCTTGGTTACTGGCTTTTGAAATGCAGTAGTTCTTTTGATTCTCCTATAAGATTAAGATTTCAGGCTTCCTCCATAGTTTTAATACTCATTTTCTCTGTATCTGATGAAATCCAAGAAGCAGAACGTGTTGGCTTTTTGTAACAGCCAACTATGAGCCAGACAAAGAACAAGGATTTCACATGGCGATTTGTTAAACTTTCTGTACTCATCTGGAATTTGCTTGGCTAAAGCATCTACAGCCTGGTCCAGCAAACCCCCTCATCTTACTCAGGGATCATTTAAGGTCAAGGAGCCCAACAGAAGTTTGCTTCATTCAACACCCAAGAGCTTAAGCAGAGTAGTAACTGATTCTTCACACATTTTTAACCCTACCACACACCCGAGGCACTCTCTGCTTTCACTGAGGCTTCAGCAAACGTGATGCACCTTGCATTTGCTGTGTGCCAGCCCCAGGCACAGACTCCTGCTGTGGCCCACCTGGCATGCAGGAGCTCATTAAGTGCTGGTAACTCTATCGTGTGCCCAAATCCGGAGGTCACAGTGATCAGCTCTGCATGTGTAACCCGAACTTTTGCACAGAACAACAGATGGCTTCAGCAGCCTTCTGCCAGAGGCTTTTAAAGACCAAAATCCCCCACCTTCTCCTCCTCGCCCAGCCAAACATGCCAATTGTTGCAGTTAACTGACTTCGACAAAATGCTCATTTTTAAATGCCTATATAAGAACCTATTATCTGTAGCAAACTAACAATTTTAGGTGCAGTACTTGGGGTACTCAAAATAGTAAGGAGATACAACAGTGTGCCTGGGACCTCAGCCTGGCAGCTATCAGAAGGTCAGTTGATTCCTCCTGGGTGGGCTGTGGCCAGGAAGGCAGCTGCCTGCTCTAGCTGTTATCTCCCCAGGAGATAACACGGCCATGCCTGGCTTTGTGTCCCATATCTCCCTCCATTCCAGTGTTGCTATTTTTGTGACTCTGCTCTCTTGAGATCACCTCTTCCACCTATAGAGAAGGAACAAGGGACACTGACTACTTTTTTCACCTGTCTTTTCCCATTCCTTGGCACACACGCTGTGTTCACCTGCTTCCACTCCAGGCCCTGAGTTTATCCTCAGAGAAGCAGCTTGCTGACCTTTCTTTCAGTGCTAATATCAATGTTTATTACAAAGATTGGGTATGTCTGGGCAGGCTGAAATTAGTGATGCCCATGTGAATTTCAGGCTAAATTTCAGGTTGGTCTCTCAAACCCCTGCAAGACAATGAAGTCCTGTAACTGCTGCTCCTGTAACCTGCACTAAATACAAAGATTGTAACAATGATCTGCTTTTTGAACACTTCTGTGCTGAACTGCCCATATTTTTCTGTCTCTGATCTCACTCTGTTATGGCATTTTAGACCCTCTGTCACAACCAGAGTTTCTGGTTGTTCCCATCATCTCTGCCCTGCATGACCTTCATCACATGCTGTATTCCTACCCTGGTGATGCTAATAGTCTCTTGAGATGCACCTCCCTTCCCAGTTTCTCTGCCTTAAAATCTTGCAGCCTTGATCTTTAGAGTTATTTCAAACCACAAACTCTCCTGTGTTTTCAACATCCTCTTGTTCTCTGTCTCTGAAAATATAGTCCATGTTCATTTTTTGCAAGTCCCCATTATAACAGGAAAAATGCTTCCTCCTCTGCAGTGTTTGCTCTCCTGGAGCTTAGCCATTTGGTGGCTGCCTTCTCCCAGCACAGCTCAGCAGGACCAGGAGCAGGGCCAGGCTCTAGCACTGGAATCTTAGAATCGTCTAGGTTGGAAGGGACCTTTAAGATTATTACATTTACATAGTGCTTAGTGATATGGTTTAGTGATGGTTTTTATTAGAGTTAGGTTGGTGGTTGGACTAGATGAAATTAAGGGTCCCTTCCAACCTAGACAATTCGATGACTCCATGAGTCTAACCATTAACCTGGCACTGCCAAGTCCACCACTAAACCATGTCCCTGAGCACCATGTCTACTCATCTTTTAAATACCTCCAGGCATGGTGATTCAACCACCTCCTTGGGTCCTGTTCCAACGTTTCAAAACCCTTTCAGTGAAAAAAAAATTTCCTAATAGCCGTTCTAAATCTACCCTGGTGCATCTTGAGGCAACTTTCTGTTACTTGGGAGCAGAGACCAAACCCCACCTCACTACAACCTCCTCTCAGGTAGTGGTAGAGAGCGATAAGATCTCCCCTCAGCCTCCTTTTCTCCAGACTAAACAATGCCAGTTCCCTCAGCTGTTCCTCATGAGACTTGTTCTCTAGACTGCTCAGCAGCTCCGTTGCTTTGTTGGAAGGCACAGCACATCACCCTGCACAGAGTGGCTGCCTGCCATGGGCAAGGATCCTGCCCACATCACCTGCAGGGTACCGGCTCCCTGCCATCTCAGCTGGGGTGGAAGGAGGGAAGCAGGTCCCCTGCAGGCACTGCTGAACACTGGTATGGTGACTGCCAGGCAGTGTCTTGACTCCAGCAGAGCGGGGAGTCCCACAGCAGCTCTCGCTGTTGCTCTGTGAGAAAGACTGATGTGCCCAGGTCAGCCCTGCTTTGCAATTGCTCTTACAGAGCCCAGAGAAATGGGCTGCTGCCCGGGCTGTGCGGAATGCATGCTTGGCACAGGGAAGGCTTGTCACAGCAAAGCTCGCTTCTAGGCTGCTCATTGTGTCTCACTTCTGGGTGGCACGGAGCATACTTCATGCTTTTTGCAGATTTTCACATTGATCTTCCTCTTGAAAGCTTCAGAATTAGGTGGCATCAAAAAAGATGACTTTCACATTCTCTTTCTTTTCACCGAAATAATACTTCAACACTTTTCAGTGTTCAGTTCAGTTCAGACATTTCTATGACTTTCTACCCCAAAGAGGTTTTAAAATATTCCCTGCCTTTCAAATTTTTTTAAATTCATTTTACTCTCTGTGCCTAGAGGTTACTTGGCCCTGTGGAGCCTGGCAGTGGTTTTCTGAGTTCAAATGCATTGTAACATGCACCACTTCACAGCTAGGTGCGAGGTCCCAGTTGTGGTTCCAGATGCCCCTCAATGATGCAGTTACCTGGGGAACTGCTAACCTGACTAAGAGATTTGCAAGAGGGGACTTGTCAACAGAGCTGATGGATCTGCTCCCAAGCAGGCTTCTGAGGACCAGATTTTCATAAGTGTCTAGCAAATAACATGTTTTACTGGGACACCAAAGACACATTTTTGAAGGACTATAAAGTACAAAGTGGTTCTTATTTCTGCAAATTTGAGTAGTCAGTGCTGAGATAACAGCTGGGGATGTCTGGGGCATGGTCACAAAGGGCAGCTCAGAATTTCATTTGGGTGGGTGGATTATGTCTATTTCAGTCCTCCCTGGCTGAAGAAAGGAGAGCCGAGACCAACACCGCGATGTTCACATGATCTAACCAGAGCTCTCCCTTCTTCATAACTGGGCCGGCTAACTTCTGGAAAGAGGTTTGCATAAGAGAAATAGGGAGTATCTTTAAAATTCAAGAACAAGATTCATGGAGAATTTCTGCTTTAGGGCTAAGCCACCTGGAAATCAAAGAAAAAAATTTCTTCAGGGATGAGGAGAGGCAATTCTCTTCAAAGCTGATCTTGTTTAAGAGATCTCATATGGAAACACCTTCCCACATGGGAGAGTGATGTAATTATCACAACCATGGACGCTCATGGCAGTGTACAGAGCATGGATAGAGCTAGTCTGTACGGGTTCGCTATTTTGGCGAAATGATACAGTGGTGTTGCTGGAAAAAGCTTCTCAGTATTGAAGGAAGAAGTAATCTAATTTTAATCTTGTTTTAAAGAGAACTTGACCCTGTAGTGGCAGCAATCAAGGATGGAGATGAAAAAGCAGTATGTAACATGATGAAATCAGGAAAAAACCTTTCTGAACCTAATAAGGACGGCTGGATACCCCTCCATGAAGCTGCATACTATGGCCAAGTGGGTTGCCTGAGCCTGTTGCAAAAAGGTCAGTGAAGTTAAAAGTAACTCATTACAAAAGGGAGAAGACTAATATGAATAAAATATAAAGCAGAAATAGCAGCAGCCCAGTCCTTGCTTGGGACTCTCTGTAAAGCTTTTCTTTCAACCTGAGTGTATATTAATTTCATCTCCTCTTTGAGAATAGGTTTCCAGACTGAAACCTCTAAAAGTCAGGATCTTCAGGAGAAAATGATCTCCAGATAGATCTTGCCAAGTCCTGGATTTCTCACAGTAAAGCCTTGTAGGTGAGCTCCCGGCTGCTGTGAGCTGCGGCTGCCATGGCTGACAGCAATTACCCCACTTCTGACAAGCTGGAGATCCAGCACAGCACCTCTTTGCTGGTGACTCAAAGTGGTGAACTACCCCAGGTTGCTTTCAAACTGCTACAAGCCTATCTCAACAGCTTTCTGCATCACCAGTGGCCATAGATGAAAGTTTTAATCTGAACCAGTGACTGGTTTAGAAAGTTAATCTGAGTTATACTGACTTTATAGTATGTTAACTTACTTTGTTCATGGGCAAGGAAACTAAAAGAAGGAATAAACAACAAAAACTTACCTAAAACTCCAAGGATTTTGGCAGGTGATGGTGCTGCAGATGGTGCACTAGATGCCATAATGACTCTGGACTCACCATTTCTTCACAGCATACCCTGGTACAATCGACCAGCGCACACTCAATGAGGAGACGGCTCTCTACCTGGCCACCAGCCGGGGCAACCTGGACTGCCTGCTCACCCTGCTGCAGGCTGGGGCTGAGCCCGACATCTCCAACAAGGCCAGAGAAACGCCACTCTACAAAGGTGAGTGGCTGTGTTTCCAGGGATGCTGAGCTCTTCTGGCAGCACCAAGGCAGGGCTGCAGGTTCTATTGTGGTGTGGGGCTGAAATGCAGCAATGACCTCCTGTTTTCTACCTCCTTATCTTCTATGCCTGACCTGCTGTGCCATGGCTTCTCATCTCATCCACATCGAAGCCAGAATTAGTGGCTGGCCTGTGGAGTGTGATGTGGTGCCAAGAGTGGGGATTGTGATAATTAGTGGGGCCCTTTCAGCACAGGGTGTCCACACAGTGTCCTAGCCTTCAGGAAAATGGGTAGGACAGGAATATGTATGCATTTCTAAACAGCAAGACCTAAGTAAGATGTGGGGATACAGTAATTGTAGACATGCCAGTGATTCATATCCTGTGTGGGTCAGGTTAGGCTGTGTGCTAGGGGGAGGCATAAAGTTATAAACAATTCAGATAAAGTATCTGACATGTACATATAACTTTGCTGCTGGTCAGAGAGAACACTTACTTTAGCATTACATTCATGATATCACAAAGATTCCGAGAAAGAGCTGATCTCTCACACCTTCATGTCCCTCCCACTTTTATTGACTGCTCTTGTCATGACTATTTTTGGTGCTCTAAAATACTAAAAAGAACATATTGCTGGTTTCAGCAGTAAACTTGCTTCCAACTTTGGATGCTTGGCGCTGCTCAGTTTAGAAGATTTAGTTTTAAACTTCTGGCTTATACTCAACTACGGGAAAGTTGTTCAGCTGTGCATTAAACACAGTGGTAGTAGAAGCAGCAGTAGTACTACTTGTAGTAATAATAATAACAATAATAATAACAACAATCAAATGAACCTCTGGCACCCTTTAGCCAGAGAAAAACTGTTATTAAGAATGTGCTAGCATTGATGCCAAAATATTCTGGTCTATCCTCCAGCAAAAAAAAGAGCGAAAAAATTAGCATAACAAATTACTTATCCCTCTATGGAAGCAAATTAAACTCTGCAGAGCTATGCATGGGTAATTACAGCAGTGTCTAATCAGACAGTTGCTTTCACACCTGACACCTATGTATGGGAGAGGAAGCTATGGGATGTCCCAAGGGTAGAATCAAAAACAAAAGGCCAAACCTCTGTGAGAAAAAGAAATTATTATTCAAAGAAAAAAACAATTGCTATGGAATGTGCTGGCCTCTCTTTCTGCACATTATAAAACAAATGCTAAGTGGGGTTTGTAAATCTGGCTGCTTATTCTAGGTGTCTTTGGTTTGGGGTCCAACAATAAAGGTGTGTAGGAAGCCTTATGATTTGGGATTCAAAAAGCAATGGAACAAATTGGTAGAATAAAAATCAACAAAATAGTATTAATTATCATTAAAATACCTTTAGCGCAGCATGGTCCTGATGTTCATAAATTGTTGCCAGCCAAGAGAGTGCTACTGACTAAAACAATTATTGTTTTCTAAGGATCCTTTTCACAGGGCCACTGTTGGTTTGGGCTTTTTATTTTCTTGCCTATATACAGCTTTATCAGCAGTCCAGGGCAGTAAGATACAGAGTCAGTTTGGACAGAATTTGGAAAAAAAAGTGTTCAGGTCATGTGATTTCTGTAACATGTTTGTTCTTTAGAAATTATCTCCCTGTGTCACTGTGGTGTCTGGTTGGTACAAATGTGCTGGGCTGGATTCCCCTCAGTCCCGTACATGATGCTTACCCTCCCCCAGGTCCCAGCTGAAGATTGACTTCACACCCACATGCTTTGCAAACCCTGGACAATGTTGGTTGGCAGCAGCCTTGGCCGTCATATTGACCTAGATGCATCTTTGGTCTTACTCACTATGGCCTAGTTGTATTATATTGCCTTATGCTACATGAAATGGGTACCACAACACCCAGAATCTTTCAAAAGCTTGTCCTAATCACTTCTCCTTTTTCCGAAACAGCCTGTGAGCGCAAGAATGCAGAGGCCGCAAGGCTCCTGGTACAGTACAATGCTGATACCAACCACCGTTGTAACCGAGGGTGGACTGCTCTCCATGAGGCTGTCTCTCGAAATGACCTGGAGATTATTGATATCCTTGTGAAAGGGGGTGCCAAGATTGAGTCTGCGAACGCCTATGGGATCACTTCTTTATTTGTGGCAGCTGAGAGTGGGCAGTTGGAAGCTTTGAGATACCTGGCAAAATGCGGTGAGTACAGTTGTGCCATTACGTGCTTTTACTCATTTCATTCTTAATATTTCAAAGTTCCCATTAATTCTCCCCTGGCTCAGATTTTCTGCCTCTGGAGACAAGGCATAGCCTGCAGAGGATCTGGAACCCTGTCGCTCCAGATGGCTGAATTCTGTAGGGTCTTTCAGAGAGCATGGTCTAGATACGCACGCTTCTTCAGCATTCATTTATGATCACCTACTTTGGGAAGTAATGTGGTACTCTCTAATTGCATTGCCTGACAGCTTTCAAAACCGGTATTGCTACATGCATGTAGCCTAAAATCCAATCAGTCATAAGAGACAACTAAAGGTGGTAATAGATGGCAGAAGCTGAACATTAGCCAACCCCATCTGCTCATGAATATGTGCAGTGATGGGCAAGGTTAGCTCTCCTCCACTAATTAATCCTGCTGAAAATAAAGTCTTTTATGGCTCCATTCATGTAAAACAGCTTTACAGTAAGCAAAACATTCTTTACTATGATTCTGAGACATATTTTATTCTCACTGTGGGCTAATGTAGGTAAGAATTGGGTCCTGCACTTCTGATGAAGATAAGAAAAAGTCAGTATGAAGCAGTCAGTATGGCTAAGAAAAATATGAGCATTGGGGAAAGAAAAAATGTTTCCTGCTGTCCAGCAAGCATTGTTGAGTCAGTTTTATATAATCAGTTAGTCCATCATACTGCCTACAATTTTAGAAACTAAGCCAGAATGTGATTTGTGTTTCAACTTAGGTAGATATTAGGATTTCCTTAAAGTTCAATTTTGAGAAAAATACTCAGGAGATAATCCAATAAAACTGCCCAATTGTTTCAGGCCCTGAAAAGCTCCTCTGAGAATCCCAGGAATGATATCACTGCATGATCAAAGTTCATCATGAAAATGACTTCTTTTTCATTTCTTTTTCATTAGGAACATAGTCCTGTGTTATGTTTTATCACTGCAATTCTCCTGATGTTTCCAGCTATAACATCTTCAAAGGGTCAAACACAACACAGATGTTTCAGTTTGGGGTGACAGCAGAGGGTAATGTTCTCTTTGGCAGGGAGTTTTCTTGATCAAACAGGAGACTGATTGGCTTCTTTATTGGAGTTTAGAAGCGAAACTCCAGTGAACTGTCATTCCTATTTAGAATACACACAGAGCAGCCTTCCTGAGGACACCATGGTACAGTATATTACAGTTGAAGCCCAGGCTTTCAGGCCTTAAATATATAGCACAGAAAATAACAGGTTCCAAATTGGTTTTGGCCAAGTATTACATGTTGGTTTATTCTTGCATGTTTTTTATTAAGCCAAGCACAAGCTAGAGCTCAAGAAAAAAATGCCTCAAATAATCTAGTGGCTCATTGATAATACTTATCTTTTTTTGGTTCCTGTTTGGAGCCTAACCTGAACCTTCATGCTAATGGTAGCTAATGGTTGCCACACACGTTAAACTCTCCCCCGTAAAATCCACACCATACTAAAAGCCAGTGGATTACTATGTTATAACTGTATAGAACTTATATGACTGTGTCGCCTCTGATATGACCTCATTCATATCCCCATCCAGCGCGTTTTGTAGCTCCATTGTCATGGAAACATACATGTTCATTCAAAGTATGTTCCTTACATCTTATTTTTATCTTTTGGTGCTATAAAGATTTTCTTCCTTCCTAGGTGCTGATATAAATACTCAAGCCAGTGATAACGCCTCTGCTCTTTATGAAGCCTGTAAAAATGGACACGTACCTATTGTGGAGTTTCTTTTGTCCCAAGGAGCAGATGCTAACAAAGCCAACAAGGATGGCCTGTTACCTCTTCACATAGCAGCAAAAAAAGGGATTTGCGAGTAAGTTTTACTTTATTTCACAGTTTCATCTTTTAGACAAAAGTCCAAAGTCCTTATGAAAAGATTCATAGAATCGTGTAGAAATGAAGAATGTGTTTGCTGGTTGGGATGGGGTGGGGTGAGCAGGAATGTGGGGTGCAAGATTCCTTGAGTTTTGCCAAGATAACACCTATTACAGCTGGATAACCTCATGTACCTAGGATTTCAATTAAACCAAGCTCCAAAAAATTTGCCTGAGATAGAATAAAAAGCATCTGTGTGTGTCTGGGAGGGCAATTAAGGTTAGTCCTCTATAGCTATTGCAGCATAGTTTGTGATCATTTATCTACATGAGCCCATTGTGATTCTCTGCACAAACAGAACATGCTGCACTCGTCTCTGTGTTCAGGTTTTATTGACAATAATTCAGACGCTGACAGCGGGAAGTGGTTAAGTGAATCTCTAGGGCATTAGTGAGATTGTTGCTAGAATACGGTGTCCGGTTTTGGTAGCTTCCCTTTCAGAAACCTTTCAGGAAATTGGAAATGCTTCAGAAAAGAAGTACAAGAATTACTCATGGTCTGGAAAATACACTTTATTAGTGAGCGATTAAATGACTCTTAAATGTAACAGACATGCATAGAAAGATCCAGTGTTTTTCTTCTGACATGAAATGTGTTTGGGATATTGCTGAACACATTCTTTGAATAGTGAGAAAAGTAACTAATGGAAAAAATAACCGGGAATTGGGTGTAACCCGACCTCTGGAGGACAGGTGTTTCTAGGATGGGGAGAAACTCTGCTAAGCCTGTGATGAAGGATATCAATTTAGAAGATGCTGTCTAGGGATGGGACTGTTTACATGACTGCACTGTCATGCAAGTAGTGTTTACTTAGCCCTTTCAAGACCTGGGCTGTTGCAGCCTGCTTCCAAGCATGAAGTCCTTAGCATTTATTTCTGATCCTAGGGCAAGTTTTATCTCCTGCCTTTAACCCCTTGCTACTGGGAGGGCCAATGGCACATAGCTATTTTTGCAAAACACAATAACATCTTGCAGTGAGTGTAGTGGACTTTCTGACTATCACAGTTTCTACCAAAATCCTTTCAGCAACAGTCAAAGGATATTCAACTGCAAAGACTGTTTCTGGATAGTAAAGCTATCTTTGCAAACAGCTGCTAGAGTGGATTCTTACATATTTCACAATGTCTGAGGAATGAAAACTTTTGACAGCACTACAGTTTCCTATAGCATCTTTTATCCTAGTATTTAGGTCTGCTTGGGAATCCCAATTAAGCTTCTCAAATCACCTTGATAGACCTGAGGATATTAATTTTCTGTAGTTGGAGTAGGCCTGCTTCTTTGTGCAAGCTGTGTATTCCAGAGAGCAGCCCAATGTGAATTTATGTAATGGGTTTATGTGCTTACAGCATGTACATGAATACTCTGCATAGAGTAATGCAGGCACGATTCAAAATTTTCTCTGGGGTTTGAGTTACAAAGACATTTTCTTGAAAACAAACACATTTTAGATGAAATGTGCCAGAGACAGAACCCAGCTCCAGTTGCTCACTTTCAAAACAGTTCATCTGAAAGTACAGTAAGTTGGTATGAATCCAATTTGTATATAGAGTCTGGACCAGTTCTCTGAATCTTTTCCTCTCCTCAATAGTTCCACACCCCGACCTGAGTCCATCCCCATGTTAAGAAAGAAAGGTCCTGATTCAGGTGTCATGTCTATTATTCCCAACGACCAGCAGCATAAATGAGACCAGAATTCAGCCCAAATGCTGTGCTCCTTCACTTGAAAACACTGAGCACAAATTTTTGTGCACAACTGCTGCAAACTAAGTGAGAAAGAAAGAAAAAAGAAAAAGATCTTCCCTTATAAATATTTATCCAAATGACACAGCTTTATCCCAATTGGCTGATCATTCTTAATTCCTTTGGTATTCAGTAAAATAACACTCTTCACGGTGACCTCTCTTTGTATTCCTGCAGATTTAATACGTAATTCTGCAGGAATTCCATGCTTCAACTTTTTGCCAGAGCACGAAGGCTCCCTACCATCAAAAAGCCAAGAATGTGGTCCCAATGCTCAACTGTCAACTCTTATTGCTTGGTGTTTGTTTACTTTAAATGACACCTTGTCAATACTGACCTGATATTCATAAGGGTCATCTCATCAGCTGTAGGACAATTGCAAGCAGTCATTTAACTCATTCCTCGGAACTCAGTTGTTGAGAAGGGAAGATTTAGTGAAGTGTGGGCAGATTTATTAAGTAAACACAAGTCACTAAACTCTTGGCACACTCATACTAAGGATGCTCTGCCTCCTCTTCCATAGAATTTGTAATAAATAAAAATCACAGAAGCAGGTGTCAGGGATAAGGGGAAACTCAGTGCTATTTCAAAACTCTGCATGAAGCTCAGCCCTGTGACATGTGGGATGTGATCTGGCTTGTTTGGCCTTGGCTACCTTCACTTGAGCTGCTTTCTCCCTCTAGACAGACTTTAAAGACTGCAGAGGTGAAGGCACCATATTACTGAATCAACTGACTTTGGAGAATGAGGAAGAGAGACAGGTTCAAGCTAAAATATTAAACTGATAAAAATTTGATGCTTCCTGCTTTTCCTCTAAAAATAAATCTGGGGTACAGGGAGTGTACTGAGGTCTGGGACATTGCAACCTTGGGATAGAGAGCCTCAGTGTGGCACCCCTGGGTTGAAGTTCAGGTCCTCCTTGCAGACAGAAATGATGCAGTGCCTCTTTAACTCAGATGTGAAGAGCTGGCTGAAGAACACATGCTGGAGGCAAAGAACAAAACAGACCCTTAAATCTTCAAAACAGTTGATCATGGGATGACTAATGCTGGCACTTGGCATGGTGTCTTCGCAGTGCTCTGTGCCCTTTTTGTTATTATGGCTCTTACAGAACATTTGCTAACGCTGGGAAGTTGCCAGCTCACCAGCACCCAAACCTCCTGCTCCCTGGTGAGTGTCACAGCACTGGAAGATTAGTGAGACTGCCTGGAGAAAAAAAAAAAAAGTGCTTAATTTCCCAAGATATTTATATAATTTTAAAAGCCTTTTTGTTTAAAAATGAGAGTACAAATAACTTGGAGACATCAACAGTCCGTTATGTAAATAGGAACATAACCCTGTAAAGTGTTATGCATCTTCAACTCTGATTTCAGCTCCTGGGAGCGTTGGAGGCTGTCTTTCACAGGATCATTCCGTGCATCACAGACAGAGGTTTTCCTGAGACTAGTGCTTATATTTGGTTTAGTTCATTTAGTACATATATGTTTGAGGGCCCAGTGTTGGGACCAGCCATTGCAGTCAAGCTGAAGATATGCAGCATTTTAAAGAAAACGCACTACATGGTAGGAAACTGAGCTTTGTATGTTTGTGTGTTAGAAGAGCTGTTGACTGCTAGGTAGAGGAGTCTGCATGGGAGGAAGAAGAGGAGGAAAAGGTGTGCTTAGTTTGGTGGCTCCCACAAGTTCCTTTTTAGATATCCCTCTCTCCACAGGCATTATATAGGGAGCATGGGTCTCTCCTGGGACAGGAACAGACTCAGGTTGGATGGTCACCAGGCTCCTCCTGGAAGTAGCTTAAGGTGACTTGTCTGTATGTACGGGATCAAGTCAGTGCCTTGGCTATACCACCCAACTTTATGAGCAGGAAATAAGGGTTTAACCATGGGGCTGATGATGCATCTCCAATGACAATAGAGACATTAAAATGATCACAGATTTGCAACTGCACAGCTCCTGTACATTATGTATTTGAACTTCACATTACAAGCTACAAGAGTAGTTTGATTTATGTTGCTCTGTTTATATCGCAATTCCCAATAGCAATCCCTTTTTATTGGGGTTTAGGTCTTCACTGTACATTTTTACTCCTTGGGATAAAGCATGGAAAACAGCCTGGAAAATATTTTTGTTTCTTTTTCTTCCCTTTCCTAATTGATCTAGAATGAATGTCGATAGACCCATGGATTTGCCAGAGCCAAAAGCCACACAGTAAGGGCCTCCAGGATGGGGATCCATCCCGGGCAATAACTGAATTGTAAAATCTAGTGGGGAGGCCTGAGAACAAAGTATGTAGTTTATCCTAGCTCAGTCCTGCAGAGGAAGGTTTGGTTTCACCCCCTTTCTGATCTCAAGCCTCTTGCTGTGGCTGTGACCCGCGAGGCCTACCAGCACTTGGTGTTGGAGCCCTCCTCTGCTGAGCAATAAAGCAATCCCAGTTGAGGTGGGGAGATACAGCCTCCCTTTTGGCACGTCAGGCATTGCACCTGTTCCCCCAATCCTACCCAATCATGGTACCCACAGCACCATGATGAAGGTGTAGAACATCTGAGAGATCCTGGCTGGGTGTCTGCTATTTGGGCTGTGGCACCTAAAAGAAGTTGCAAGGTGGTAGATCAGGTGCCAGCACATCATCTCTTCCACTGTAACTGCCCCTGGAGCTGCCATTGCCTCATAGAAACTGGGTGATAATTCCAAAAAAACTTGTTCCTGTGTGAAAGAGGGAGTCAAACAACTCGCATTTTTTGCAAGGTAGGAGCACAGGGAATTGTTGACAGATTTCAAGCCCACACACTGGTTTCTCTCAGAGAGAATTGTCCCTCTGCCCAAGTTAGCAGGCTCTCTCTTATGGTTACAGCTATGATTTGCTATACTTGTAGATCCCTAAATCCCCTAGAACTCACTGTTGCTCACTGACTCTCCACCCGTCAGGATTGTCTCCATGCTGATCCCTGTGACCAGCCGCACCCGTGTCAAGCGTAGTGGCATCAGCCCCCTGCATTTAGCAGCTGAACGCAACAATGATGACATTTTGGAAGAGCTGATTGATGCTGGCTACGATGTCAACACTGCCCTCTCCAATGAACGCTCCTGCCTTTACGAGGACAGACGCACCACTCCCCTCTATTTCGCTGTTTTTAACAATAACATCTATGCCACAGAGCTCTTGCTGCAAGCCGGAGCCAACCCCAATGTTGACCTCATTAACCCATTACTCATCTCCATCCGTCACGGCTGCCTGAAGACCATGAAACTGCTCCTTGACCATGGAGCAAACATTGATGCCTATATATCAAGTCATCCCACTACCTTCCCAGCTACCATCATGTTTTCGATGAAGTACCTTTCTGTGCTGAAGTATCTCCTGGATCTGGGCTGTGACGCAGGTTCCTGTTTTGAGTGTCAGTATGGAAACGGCCCACACCCTGCATTAAATTACAGACGGGACAGACTTAATGATCCTCAGCTGTCCAAGGAGCCAACTGTAGTACAGGTAAGAACTGCCTAGTCTACCTAAAGTACTTCTGAGGATCTCTCATACCCATATACCCAATATATCTTGACAACAATAATGTATTTTTTCTCTCAACTTTCCTGTGAGAGACGATGCTTTTATTCCTACTTTATTTATGGAAAAAAAAGGGCTCAATAAGAGTTAGTGAATATTCCAAGTCCATGTTCAATGACAGCAGGAGGGTAGACAACAGCCTCTGTGGCCCTAGCTTGAATTTTAAGTGAACTACAGCCGTCTTGACAGCCTTGCCATCAGATTTGCAATATTCTTTTCCTCTGGACCCGAGGTGCCAGGAGTGAAGCATGTTTTCTTACAGGCAGTGTCATACGGGTGGTAGCACATGGGCAGTAGCGCATGGACAGCAGAACCCTACTTGTTTTGTTTGCCCTGTAAGATTTGTTTTGTTTGATATGGAATTTAAGCTCCTGGTTAGATTAAAACTAGGCCTCATTTTATGAGCATAAACTAGTGATTCTAAATAGTTGCAATTTCTGATCCTACTGGATAAGCAGCCCTGGAGAGAGAGTGTGAATCATTACATTAGCTGAATGACTGTGCGTTATATTCAAGTTTTGAAAAGAGATTAGGAGATTTAGATGCATGATTCTGTATTTTTAAAGTTACTTACAGATTTTAGATACCCACATTTTACATGTGTATCTTTGCAGTCCTTTCCAAAGCACAGCTGAGCTCAGCTTCCATTGATTTGGAATTAGACTCTCAGTCCTTTAAAGGACTTTGCAAAATCTCAGATTACACTTCTTTTTTTCTTTTTTTTTTTTTCTGATCGCTGTATGTTGACTTCTTCCAATATATCTCAAAGAAAATCTGACCCTCCAGTCAAAATTTGCTGTTCTTTAACATGCAACACAACAAAGAAATCCCAAACAAATGCATACAGAGAAAAATCAATCCCTTCTATCCAATATTATTTTAAATTTACTTCTTACTGCTAGGAATTTGGCTAATACAAGTAAAGCTTGTACAGTGTAGCTTCATGATATAGTTGTGATATGATTTATATTCTGAAATATAGAAGATCTTATGAAACTGCAGCCTTCTCCACACAAAAGTTGTGCATTTTTTATTTTTTGCACAGATGATGTAAGGATAATAAATCTGAATGATGAGTCTTTATGTAGTAAAGGCTATGAGCTACTGGAGGTGGATTTGAAAAATGCGTAACTATAAATCATTAGTGTTGCTACTAAGTTAATGTATCCTGGAGAAAGTGAATGCCGAAAAATGGTTGTTGTCTCACTCCACATACCCAGAATTGCAGTGTCAATACTGTGAGCGTGGGGAGTGAAGTATCCTACTGCCACGAGAGGGCAATCAGAGGCCCACTGAGACTGCAGGCTCGCAGTCGCTTTGTCCCTGAGTCAATCCCCATTGCCTGTAGTTGCAGGTTTGCATTATTTTCCTTTGTTTTGCTGTGGTTCTTTTCCTGCAACATGTTTTGGAATATTTTTTTTTCCAGAAAATGTTTTTGTAGGCTAAGGTTGTGAATAGGGAGGGTAGAAGAAGTCTGGCAAGATCTCTGGGGGAGACACGAAGAGGAAAGCAGTAAGATCTAGTGTTTATTGCTCAGCACACGTGTCCTCATTTAAACTCTGACGAAGAGGAGTTACTGCTTGTAGGTGGCAGTGCAGATCCCCAGCTTGCATGTCCTATGGGTAACTGCATGGCAATGGTGTATGCACTGGAAAATAACAGCCAGATATACAAAACAGAACTCCTGGGTAGAAAACAGTGGGTTGTCCTCTGCAATCCTCCTGACGTTACTGTATCTAATTTTCCTGGGAGACATTGCATGGTGATTGCTCAGTGGGAAAAAAAAAATAAAAATCAGAAGTGTAGTAAACACCTCTGTGAATGCTGTCACCTTTAATATAATGGCCTTATAATTTTCTGCAGTGTTATTCTTTCCTAGGTGAGAGAATATAATTTTATTTCTGAATAAGCATATCCACACTAGAGTTTAATGCATTTTGAGTTAGGGCTCATGCATGTATAATCAAATGTGATCTAGTTACAGGAGCTTAAACTGAAAGAGGTTTAAGCTGGTGCTTTATCTTTCATGTTTGTGGTGGGCTTGGAGGGTACCCGCAGACAGTTGCAGTGACTAAGCTGATGGATGGTGCTTAAGCCACCATCATTCAATTGGGTTCAGCCACGTGCCAGAGCTCTTATCCACACAGCGTGATTTAATTCATCTTAAATTTTCTGACTGCTCACATGCAGACAAGTCCACAGATATCTTCATCATATGCAGCACCCTAACAGAGATAGATGAAGCTGTCTGGTATAATATGCATATTTATGCAAAGTGGAAAGAGAAGTCATTACTTTTTTGAAATGAGACTGCTTAAACTCAGGTCCTTAAGTCTGTTCTTCAGTATCTCTGTAAGCAGCCCACCATACAATGGCTCTGAGTACTCCGCAGTTTGAACGGAAGGCAACAGATTTCCCTGATCCAGGACTGAGTACAGAAGCCACCTCTGCGCTGTATTAGGCCAGGACAGTTCTCCCACAGACAAGTAAAGAGGAGATTCTGCACTCAATTGCCAAAAAAAAGATGCTTTAGTTGAAGTTTTTTGAGGGGAAACTGGCAATTGGTAGAAGGGTGGGACCACCGATGCTGTCAGGGCTGTTGCTGTAGTTGCAGTTTCCACAGGTGCATTCATGTCCCACTCACTGTAGTCAATCTGTTTTTCCTTTAAGTTTTGTGAAATGGTGTCCACTCCAGAGATGAGTCGCTGGGCCGGGCCAATCATCGATGTTCTCCTGGATTATGTGGGTAACGTGCAGCTCTGTTCCCGGCTCAAGGAGCACATCGACAGCTATGAGGACTGGGCTGTCATTAAAGAAAAAGCAGGTATGGTCACCCAGGAGAGAATCTGGCACAAATAGTCCCACTATTGGATTCAAAACCTCAGTCACCATGTCCCCTTAGTATTCATCCCTTAAACTTGATAAGATTTCCCTGCTGAGACTGAATTGCGTTTTAGACCAGGTATGAGGCACTAGAAATCACTGGGGTGTCACTGAGTCTGTGATGTTAAATGTACAGCAGCTGTGGACCTGGCCCACGGGGAAGGACCATTGCCAGTGCAGAAAGGCTCATTAGGCTGCAGCTGGGGTGCAGTCAGGCCAGGGCAGGTGGGCAGCATGACCATCTCCCCAGCAGCCACCAGTGGCCTTTAAAGCCTTTGCTAATATCCTGCTGTCATAAACATCTTTTGCCCCAGGATCCAAAGTCATTCATAGGCATTATCAGAATCAGTTTTCTGGCACCAAGCTAAATTTGGTACATATTACATTTATTTTCAGTGGGAGGACAGAGTACTGTGAGGCATTTTGTTTAGATCATCCTAGAAATCCCACTGCTAAGGCTGAGATGGGATACAGTACTCCACCCTCCAGCCCCACTTCCCTCCCTATGTCATGCCTCGGGGTAGATGAGCTGCCACCAATGCTAGATGCACCATCCCTCCATTACAGAAAAGCCCCCTTTTTCCATTCCTCCTTCTCCCAAGGAGAAGCTGTGCCTCTCAAGTTTAAAACAGTCCCACTCATGTATCTGTCTTGCCTGTCTTTCAGAACCCCCACGACCTCTTTCCCATCTTTGCCGCATCAAGGTACGAAGCTTAGTTGGAAGAAACCGCATTAAACTTCTGGACACCTTGCCTCTCCCGGACAGGCTGATTCGGTACTTAAAGCACGATTACACGCAGTGAGCCCAGGCACACGGGACACGCAGCGGCTTCCTGGCACGGCAACCCAACGTCATCGGCATGGCGAGGGCGCATATCGTGCATGGTGGGGAGGAATTGCTGCTGGCTTGGTCAAGCGCCCTCCAATCATTAATCTAAGAGATATATGCTTCTGAAGCATCAGTGAGAAGAAAACAGAGAGACAGAGAGCTAAACATAGGACCGTTGTTAGGTTTTCCAAGAGAAAACACGATACACCTCAGATCTTGATCTGCAAAGAGCAAGAAATGAAAGCCAACACTGAGAAATGCACAGTGCTGAAGCAAGTATCAGTGAGGAATTCAAAGGTATCCTGGGGGTGTGGTGGAGCTTAGCATCCTTGCTGTGATCACAATTCAGAAATTGTCAAGAATCTCCATATTTGGGAAAACAATCACATTTCCGTCACTGACTGAGATCTTTATTTTCGTTTCTATTCTACTGTTTGGATTTCTGCTAAGTGTGCTGGTTGCTAATTCCCTGATACTTTTACACCATCTAGCTAACACTCTTCCTTTCTGTTTTTTTTGACTTATTGAGTACCTGATTTCTGAATATTCAAATATCAGAACTTTTTAATAGACTAACATGCAGAAATGCTGGTTCCTTTAAAAGTCAAGGAAAGGTTTCTTTAAGAAGGGTGTAAGAATTGTAGTTGCACATAGTGAATATAGTTCAGTTTGTATTATATTTGCAATAAGAAGTAGGTGAAATTCTGCTTGAGAGAATTTCCTAGACTGGGGATTTGAAAGCAACTCTGAGCTTTTTTTTTTTTTTTTTTTTTTTTTTTTTGGTGTAAATTAGAAGTAGCTGCACTGTAAATAATAGCTTTACTCTGTCATGAAGCTGGTGTCAGAACAGCACAAAGCCACAGAGGAGCAGGAACAGAAAGTGATGTGAAGGAGAGAGGCAAGGTACGTAGGGAGAGGCAACACTGCTAAACCAACTTTATCCGTTCCTCCCCAAGAAGATCTTGTCCCTACAAAACCCAGCCTCTCTTGCTCCTTGGACCTCTGTGGCTATAACAGTACCATCACTGGAAGAAAAGGGAGATTTTTTTCAAAATTATGGAAGTCAGACTTAGACTTTTATGAAAACAAATACCCAGAATGAGGCTTACAAATCCTTATTCAGGTGCCTAAACAATGCCACATTGCTTGCACCAGGTGTGGTTCCACTTAAGCCAATGGGAACCGCATTTGGTGTCAGATATTACTAAGGCAGAATAAAAGTCTTAGGATTTTGCCCTGAATTTCCTGACTTCAGAAGTTTGAAGTATCTATTAGCTCCCTTTGACACTGATGAAAGTTATTATCTCAGCTTCTTTGAAAATTAGGTCACCTATTTACAGCTCAGATCCACAACTGATTTATGGCAGTTTAACAAGTTACCATCTATCAGCTGAACCGCTATAATTGTCCGTGAAATTCTTTTATTGAAGTTTTTAACAAGTCACATTCCCTCACAGCTGGGGAGGCTGAGGAGCCCATGAACAGTTATTGGCAGTGACTACAGCCCAGTTGACAGGTGTGACTTGCTGAACCACTGATCTGATGAGTGCCTTATTCCTGACTAGGCATCTCAGTAAGAATGGAAGAGCCTAAATTTCAGAACTAAGCCTTTGCAGACTTCATGCTAGAAGCATGCTCATTCTTACCTTAGGTGACAAAGGAGCTGTGCACCATGGTTTGTTTGGATTCCCCACCAGAGACCTGACAGATCTGGCTCTGTTTGTTGGCCTGCGTAGCATCCATGGTATCAGATAGAAATGTAAGTAGGGAAAATGCATTGCACCGAGTTTTATTTGTGTGGAGTTTTGTACCTTAACACAGGACTAAAAGTGTGTTGCACACATACAAGTCTGTCTGGGCGCACAAGTTCAGATTCTGTGATGGTTTGTGTGAAATATGTTCAGCACTTGTGGGACAGGATGTGAGCAGAAGAAGAGTTGTTTATAGCTGCAGGCATTCTGTCCATAGCTGTCCCCTTTCCAAATGCAAAAGAAGTTGAAAAACCAACAGAGTTTCAATTCACACTAAACAGCGATCTTCTTGCAAAGCTTTGGAAAGTCATGTGAGATTCTTCCACTGCTGAAATTTTGTCCAGTGACTTCCATTGCTACCAGTTTAAGACCCTACCCCCTTGTCTCCTGCAGCATGAATGGGGAATTGCTGCTTCTCAGAAGAATACTGGGTGGAGGGAAAGGAATGGGGAACAGGAAATATTTAGACTGGTTTTGCCAAGGAAGGCCATCTATTGGTAAGCAATATCTTGGGAGATGGAAAATCACCTGTGGAGTCCAAGCAACTCTCACTTTATGGCACCGAGCAGTGAAGGTCTGGGTCCTACTCATGTTGATAGAGATCAGAAGAAAATTCCTTGAAATTAAATGAGAGTAACAGAGCAGAGTCATATAGGGTAATGGATGCAGACACTGCTTGTTGGAAACCATTTACTTAAGTGCTTTTTTAGTGTGCAATGACAGCCCTGGAGACCAACAGCTGATAGAAGGATTCACAGTCACCAACTGTATGTATAACCACAGGGGTGGGATTTCATAAGCTATCCCACACTGGGAATCTCCCCTAAGCCAACATTGTTATGTACACAAGTCTCGCGAGTTGTGATTTCTTTTTATGTCCTTGGAGAAGTTGTAACTGGGTTTGAGTGGAGAAAGTATAGAAAGCCTATTTCTTCTTTCAACCAAGAGACCTTCGTCTCTATTGGGAGGACCCTGGTTGCTCTCAACCATCTGTCCTGAACAGGAGAGTCACTGATCTAGAGAGAGCACTGGTCTGATGGGAACTTAACGCAACTGCAGGAAGGATAAGGGGACACTGTACACAGAAACTGAAGAGAGAAGAGGCTGTTAGTGAGGGAATCTGGTAATTGCAATGTTATTAAGTGCTTTCTGCTTGATCCTTAGAGCAAATCTTCACACACTCAGTTTACATTTATTTGCACTGAAATGGAGCCCACTACCTCTCCACTCTAGTCATTGACACAATATTTTGTATGCAATACTGAATCTGCACAAATTCATTGTATATTTAATGCATCTATCTAGAAGTTACTGTGAAAAGACAAATACCCCAAAACCCAAACAAACCAGGCTTTGTAAGCAGATCAGTAGTTCTAGTGAAAGGTAAAGTGGCTTGTTTTTACTGGGTGTGATAGATATACTCATTCAGAGATGATGACTTTATGTGAAATGTTCTAGAAATATTTCATGACCAGGTTACTGTACTTTTTTTTTTTTTACTTCAACATGTGCAATTCACTTGATGTTCTTGTGCACTTTTGTGATTTTTTATTTCATTTTGTATGAAAGCTTTTTCATTTACCTCTTCTTGCCATTATTTATAAAAGCTATTGTGGTTTAAATTTGCATTGTTGTAGTAAATAGTAGCTCTTGAATGTTATGTTTCATCTTTCAAACTAAGTATGAATAAACAAGTAAATTCTGAAGGGCTATCAGCTGTCCTGAATATCAACATTGAACAACCAAACACAAAAATAGTCAGGAAAACTCTGAATCAATGTTGATGTTAATCTCAGGCGTGAGAGAACAGTATCTCTAGAGAGAAGGCAGAGTTGCTATTCTTTGTAAACATTTTAGAAAGTCTCACAAATCCCCAGTCAGTGATTTCAAATATACTTAATTGTCTTCTCGTCATTTGTGGTTTACTGCCTGCCCTGGGCTGGAGTGGGAAGTTAAACGTCACGAAGGATTTTAAAAAGTAACATCCATTTAGATCTGAGGGTAAGTGCATAAATACCTGTGTGACAGAGGTAATTTGGGACAGTCTGGTTCAATTCTTCATCATAACTTAAAAACATGCTATTCTACTACATGGAAAAGGTACAGCAACATAGAATCATGGAATCATAGAGTGGTTTGAGTTGGAAGGAACCTTAAAGATCATCTAGTTCCAACCTCCCTGCCATGGACAGGGACACCTACCACTAAATCGGGTTGCTCAAAGCTCTATCCAGCCGGGCCTTGAACACCTCCAAGGATGGGGCATCCACAGTTTCTCTGGGCAACCTGTTCCAGTGCCTCACCACACTCACAGTAAAGAATTTCTTCCATATTTGGAAGAAATTATTATCTAAATTTTCCCTCTGTCAGTTTAAAACCGTTACCTCTTGTCATATCGCTAAACTCCCTCATCAAGAGTCCCTCCCCACCTCTTCTGTGGGCACCTTTCAGGTACAGGAAGCCCACTATAAGTTCCCCCCAGAGCCTTCTCTTCTCCATGCTGAACACCCCCAGCTCTCTCAGCCTGTCTTTTTAGGAGAGGTTGTCCAGCCCTCTGATCATCTTCATGGCTCTCCTCTGGACCTGTTTCAACAGGTCCATGTCCTTCCTGTGCTAAGGACTCCAAAGGTGGACACAGTACTCCAGGTGGGGTCTCACAAGAGTAGATCAGAGAGCTGGAATCACCTCCCTCGACCTGCTGACCATGCTTCTTTTGATGCAGCCCAGGATGTGGTTGGCTTTCTGGGCTGCAAGCGGACATTGCCAGCTCATGTCTAGCTTTTCATCCACCAGTACCCCCGAGTCCTTCTCCCCACAGCTGCCCTCATGTATTCAAGTAAGAAACAGTTCAAAAGAAGAAAAAAAAAAACCAAAGAATTTAATATCCAAATGTAGAAACCTGATTTTAACTCTCTTCTTTCTATGGATTTCTTCAGAAACAAAATTTCTAGAGAGGCTATCCACTTTGCCAAGTATTTTAATTTTGATAGAAATCCATATTCAGGCGAGATTCATATCACTTTCAAATTTCCCTTCTGAACTCAAGCAGGAGCACTTGTCCACAGCAATCACTGCAATATCTGTGGTTTGTTCCATGACCTGCTCTGGTCATTCGGGTGGAAATCCAGACTGGTGCCAAGGAGGCTGCTCTGCATTGACAGCACTCAGACAGAGTTCAGCATCTGGGTTCATTTGGATTACAACAGTGACACAGAATTACTGGGGTGAGAAAGCACCTCTGTTCCCATGTAAAAAATTCCTTACCTACAGCTCTGCAAATTCAGAGCCATAGTTCCCCTCCCTTTGACTTAAATTGAAGTACTGCCTCTAGTTTCCGTTACAGACTCCTCATGGCTAGGGACAGAGTGTCCCCATGGATTTTTTTTTTTTTTTCCAAAAAGACAAAAAGAGAAAGATATCTAAGTATCTTCACTTCTGGATCAAGAGCTAACCTGATGTTTTTAACCCTTAGCTCAGCTCTTTACCACCTTGCACTTTGGATGTAATTGCAGGTATGTGCGACCAAAGTAATTTCCTCTCTCCTACATGAGTAGCCTACAGGCTAGATAAATATATTAAGTGCTGGTAGCATGGAGAAAGCAATGAAAGCCATGTCTGTGTCTACTAATGGTGCACATTACAACCATTGTTTCCATCAAAGTAAACATTTTTGGGATGTACTGTGAGGTTTGGGAAAAGAATTAGCTATTTTTAGCCTTAGAGTAGTTCATACCCTCACAAAAGTAAGTATATTACCCTCACCAGGTAATATAACACCAAGCGCGATCAGAAGATTCAAAATCATACAATTGCTTAAGATGATAATTTTTTTTTTCATGACTGTAATGTGCTCGAAATAAGTGTTGCCTGTTTTTCCCCTCATAGAGATACAAAGCTACATTAGCCAGACACCAAGCCCATCGAGGGCACTTTTTATTGAATCCTGGGAGAAGTTCCCATTAGCAAGTTTGGGCCCTGGGAGATCACGGGTGTCCACACTTTGGCCTTTTTTTGCCTCATAATACACTTCTCTGACCTCAGTGATTTACTCCAGTATAACTGAAGAGACATAGGCCAGCAGTATTAAACCTTTCAGATCTCAGGTTCTGTGCCTTAGTACTACTTTCTTCATGGGTTTAAGAGAAATCTAACTTAAAAGAAACCCAAGCTATTAACTTTTCTAACACAAATTTGTTAAAAGAACTGAGAAAATAACAGGCAAACCATTTGCAGCCAGGTCTCGTGACAGCATCTCAAAATCAGGCAAGATAAAAGATGTCTGTGAGCCAAAATCAAGGCAGGCTATTCTATACACTTTTTTCTTCTATCATACTTATGCTTTTGTATTCAGCTAATACAATTTCTCATTTGTTCTGTTGATGCAGAACATTTCAGGATGCGGAAATTCATCCTGCTTTCATTTTCACCTGCTTAATTTTTCACCAGCTCCAATTAAAAGCACTAGCTAATTTCCCAGCCCCAGCAGAATTACTTTTTATTTACATCACTCTGAATAGGCAGAGATTTCAGCCCTCATATCTACGCACCATTTGCAACCCAAACCTGTGTCTACCCAGTGGGGCAAAAATAAACAGACAACATTTGCAGAATTGCCAAAATAAAATTACCTCCTTTCTTCCCTTATTTTTTTCTTTTAATTCTCTCAGTATTTACATACAAGAAGAGCTTAAATCAATTCATAGCCATGGTTTCTACATTAAATACTGTCCTTCCAGTCTCTTGCACATAAAAGGAAGTGACCTGAATATCTTGACTTCTCTGGAATTACTTAAAAGTACAAAAACTCTTTGAAGAGGTTTAATTCATTTCATTTTGCTGCTGCTGCTGTAGGGCAACCCTGGAAAGATGTTCCCACATGGAGGAGATCTTCTAGGTGTTACAAGTGTGGGTGCGAGCAGCCCACGGCCCCACTCGCTGCAGCTCAGACAATGCCCGTCGATGAAAGAGCCCTGCTTTGCCTCACACTCCGTCCCACCAGCTTCATAAAGCTTATTCCCAATTTCCACCCGTGTGGAGGAGCGGAGAGCAGAGCCTGAGTAGCTTCCCGACAGTTACTAATTTTCTCCAGCCCACCCAAGAGGAAGCGGGTGCGATGGCTGGCCTCCTTCCCCCCACGGCGCCCAACCGGGCGTTGCAATTCACTCTCAGGAGCACTCGTGTTCACCATGACTCTGATACCCCCCCAACCCCAGGGGGCTAAAGATAGCCAAAAACATTGAAGATCGGCGGGGGGACGGCAGGCTTGGTGGGGATGGGTTTCAAAACCACGGGCCGGTAGAGTTTCTGCCCCGTGCCGTCGGCCTCTTTGCAGAAGTGTGGCACCTCAGCTGGTAACGCGGCCGCACTCTTCCTCCACAGCCCCAGCCCAGGGAATGGTGATGGGGCCAGCGTGCCCGGGGCCTGGTACACCCCTGGCCCAGGGCAGGGGAAGGGGCAGCAGGTCCAGGCACCCACCCGGCCCGAGAGGACACCAACAGGGTCCTTGTCCCCGGCATGTGGGGCAGGCTCGGGGGGGCTCTCTGGGCTGGCAGTGTCTGAGCTCCGTTTGCATTTCTTCCCCTCATAGGGAGGAGGGTCTCTGGGGGCCGGGAGCCCCTCGATGGCGGCAGGGAAGGCCCTGGCCGGCAGGCTCGGGGCTGGCCGTGGCTCTTCCCAGAAGGAGGCGGGGAGCTGTCGCTTCCTCATGGGCACCTGGTCCGGCCTGCTGGCCTCGGGGTTTTGCTCCTGCAAAACCCCTTCCCTGGCGAGGCTCTCCTCCGCCTCGCCTGTCCGCAGCACCTTCTCGGTGACAGCCCCACCATGGGGGCTGGGGTCGGGCAGCTCAGGCTGGGGGACACGGCCCCGGTCCTCCACCACCCTGCGCCAGCCGCTCTCGGGGGCTTTGCCGGGGTGGCACCGCGGGATCCGTGAGTACTTCTGGGAAAACCGCTTGAGCTGCTTCTGCAAGTATTTTCTGTGGTCAACTGACCGGCGACAAGGAGCCGACTTATCCAGAGCCGCTTTGATGTCGCTGGAGGCCAGGTTGACGAAGTTCAGTAGGGTTTTTACCTCGCTGTCCGATGCCATCTCACTGGATGTGCCGCGTGGAGTTTCCCATTAAAAGTTTATAATCCGCCTCTGGACAAACCTGGGAAAAATGACAGACAGACTTAAAAGCAGGAAGCCTCGTTTCAAATTGCACCAGGCAAATGGAAGCCCGGGGACACACACATGTCAAACTTCTCATCCACACAAACAGGTTGTCCATCAGCTCACCTCCGTGCCGGCAAACTCCCAGTGGAGCCGCCGCGTGCCCGCATCCCACCGCCCCGCACCGCTGCCCCGGCATGCACGGACGGGCTGGCGAATGCCGGCCAGCCCCACGCTTAATCTTGTTAGATAGCGCTTAGGTGGAAAAAGAAGCAGCCGGGGCGGCTGATCCCACCTCCCTGTACACGAGCGAGCACGGACACTCACCCCGGCACACGGCGGCTTTTCTGGCTGGTGCTGGCGGCGTCGCTGCGGAGAAGAGCCCCTTCCCCGCTAATCTCGTTAGGCAGGTTACACACCGCCAACCTCGGCGGAGGCAGCCGGGGCCCGCCAGTGTTTGGACGCAGTTTAGCGAGCACTTGAGCAAGCTGAATGAATATCGACTCCGGCGAGTTCGGGGCTCTCCCAGGCCAATCAGAAGCCACTTTGCCAAATACAAAGCATCCCAATCAGGCATCAGCCTCCCCTCCTCGCATTCTTTGCCATCACAAATTGTCGCCATGGGGACAGCCACAGAAAGACAGCTAATAAATACAATCATTTCCCCACAATTTCTACCATTCTCCCCTATCCTCTTCACCCCTACCAAGGCCTTTCTTTTTAAAAATGGCACAATCTGAAGCGAAAATGCTGAGGATGAGTTAGGAAAGTTTTGACACTGTTTTCTTCGCACTCCCCGGTGCTGTCTGAGGGCTGATACTAACCATGCTTCATTGGCACAGGACAATGTAATACGGGGGACTGGGCTAGCCTACTTTTAACCGTTCCCCATCAGAGCCTTTTTTTTTTTTTTTTTTAAGGGGAGGATGATGTCAGAAAAAGGTAGGAAAGGAACAAATCTCTAAAGAGATGTGCAGATATCCATGGAAAGGGAGCTTGAGCGCTCAAGAATCTTGTCTTTATGTTTGCCCCCTCAATTGAGTTACACAAAAGCTGAATTACCCATTCAAACCACCCGGACAAAAGGATGGAGTTGGATAGTACTCTTGCATCTGTAGTCAAACAGTTAGAGACTTAAATCGAGTCGTCATGATGGAGAAAGAGTTAGACAAAGCCCATAGAATTGCCATCAGCAAACATTTTCCTGTGTCATATTAGTGGGTCTCCATGACTCCCCCTGGCCTGGGGACAATAGCACAAGTTTGCACACTCGACTACTGTCACCCTGCCAACGCTGGCAAGGAGCAGAAACAGGACAATCCTTTAAGGGGAAAGCATGCCCGCTGCAGGGAAGGTAAGAAGAGAGGGAAGAAAAGGCGTGTGAAATGCTAATTGAGCTGCTTCCTTTACTGATCCAGAGCTATGAGAGCCCTCCGCCTTCTCGCAGGCTTGTCCCTAAGGGGTGGCAATAACTTAATAGCACGGTAAAACTGAGAGCTGGAGAGCAGAAGGGCTGCCCTCGGTGTGCCCCGTGTACACCAAGGACACAGAGCTGGCAGCAGCCCATGTGCCACCCCCAGACCCGTTCCATCCCATGGCCAGAGCAGCACCGCTCCCCCTCTCCACCCTGCAGCACCCTGGGGGTGGGAAGGAGGTGTGCACCCACCCTCAGGAAGATGCTGCCAGCTCTGGTCCAAACACACACGTGCCTCAGGGAAAGCAGGGACTGAAGTCCAAGCAGTTTTGCAAGTAAAATCTATCTTACTGATGTGAGGCATCAAAGGCCTGAGCATTGAGGGTTGAAAACAGCTACATTTTACAGTTATTTTACTGTATTTCTATTGCTTTCATTTTTCTTGGAGAAGAGCAAGATCCAGACTGTACCATTATAACAAACTCTGGGCAGAGACCTCAGGAATGACTCTTCAGTGTCTCCATACTGGTACGCCCAGTGCCGCCATCCCTATTCACATCATTTCTTGCAGTCTGGCCTCAGCCACATGTGATAGCACAAGGGGCTCAGGTGTTTCAGGTCTAGGGAGATCTCAGGGCCAGGATATCCTGCAGCAGGAGGTACTACAGAGCCTTTGGCACCACGGCAGGCCTCTCTCCTCCCAGTTTCTATTTCAGAAGCAGTTCATGACCTGGGAGACCTGGGGCAGCTAGCCCTGCCTGCAGCCTCTATCATCTGCCTCACACCAGCATGCAAATCTCTGCAAAATCTTCTCGATTCGGCTCATTTCAGGGGGGACAGGGGCATGTGCCATTTCCAGTCACCTGCCTGAACATCTGTTTTGGGATGTGCTAGGCAGGGACTGGCCTCTCTGTGACCAAACACAGATTCGTCTGTGCAACCCAGGATAGAGGGAGAGGTTTTCAAAAGATGCACACCAAGGGATCACATCTCTTTTTGTAGGAATCAAGTGCCTCCTGTGATTGAGCATTTGAATCCAACCTTGACACCATGTGGTACAGTGCAGTCTCTAAATAGATCTAGTCAGTTGCCCAAGGGGATGAGAAGGAGAGGCAGAGAAACACAGGACAGGCGCCTGGAAGCAAAGGATTGTCTCAATATGTTAGTGAACTGCGTCCTCAGAAGAGACCTGAGAAACTCACACCACTTATTATGAGACCCTATATCCAATCACAGGGGCTCAGAACCCCTGGACTGTGCTCTGACCCTGAGGACTAGTGAGCCAGTTAAACTGAGGAGGACCAAAATGGCTCTCCTGCACACTGGAGGGAAACCCAGCACCCCTCCAACACGCCCATTGCAGAAGCCCAAGAGAGGACAGGCACGGTCTTGGGGCTTGGAGAGGAAGGACGCTTGCCCAGGATGCAGCTTCTTTGGCACCACATGGCACCAGTGGAGGGGCTCCTCGTGCCCCACTGCCCTCCCTGCTCCGGCATCCCATTCCCCTGCAGCTGAGTAACAGCAGGGAGCCCGAGGGGAATGAACTGGCGATCAGGCTTTAAAAACCAGAGCAACCCACCCTTTCAAGGTCAGACTCAGGTTGAGCTGCACAGGGTTTTCTCTAAGAGGCCACCGGAGCCCTTTTGTTCCTCGCTGCTCTCACCATGTTCATCCCAATGTACATGTGAAAGGAACAATTAACAATAGGGCACTCCTCTCTGAGGATCCAATGCACTTTGAAGTGTCCACCAACCAAAGGCTCAAGAATGATACATCATTTTCCACTGTGAACGTGTCAAACTAGTACAGCAATTGAAAAAATGTCTCCACATGCCTTCCCAGCATGCAGACAGGGACCAGCTGGAGAGCCACTTCATATCCGACATGTCACCCCCTGACAGCTGTCTTCTTGGGAATTTTTGGTATGTGAAGTTTTCTTACTCCTTTTTTTTAAGTAAAACACAAGAATAAATCCATTCACTTCAAAGTTGCAGCCAGGTCTCTCCTAAACTTGCAGCATTTCCTTCAACACTGAATAAGGGATAAAGAAAAGATTTTCTCACACAAAAATATGTGAGAAGTGTCTTTACAGTGTCACTCATTGCAAGCGATGTCAACCTTTAGCCGCTTCTACACCAAAACCTCTCATGGCTTATTTCCAGGCTGAGGGGCCTAGGTGGCTTCTTACCCTCCTTGATTTGGGGTAACTGTCTGAGGTACATGTCTGTATGGTAAGCACTCATGTTCTCATCTCTTTGCTGTGGATGCTAAATTTAAAAAAGAAAAAAAAAAAACCCAAACAAAAAACCCCACAACAGAACAAACCCCCAAATATTTCATATTTTTACATGAAAAATAAGGCTTCTTAACAATGGTCAAAAGATTTACCATAGAAATCCCCTAGAGGTTTCGCTTGCTTGTGAGGAGAGGAGAGGAGAGGAGAGGAGAGGAGAGGAGAGGCGAGGTTCAGTTGGAAAGGACTTACAATCATCATCTAGCCCAGCTGCCTGACCACTTCAAGTTAAAGCATATTGCTAAGGGCATTGTCCAGAATGACCTTATCATAGAAAGAAATCAAAGTAGTTAAACAGGACTTTCCCTTTGTGAATCCATATTTACTGTGCCTGATGATTCTACTGCTCTTTAAATGCCTTTCAGTAGTACCCAGTATGAGCTTCTTCATAGTTTTTCCAGGAGCTGAGGTTACGCTAACAGGTCTGTGGTTCCCTGGGTCTTCCCTCACACCATTCTGGTAAATTGGAATAACATTGGCTAGCTTCTAGTCAGCAGGGACCTCCCCACACTCCCAAGACCTTTGGTACATAATCAGGATGGCTACTGCTGTAACAGTAACAATTCAGATATTAACAATAATTCAGATATGCACTGTTAAGGCCATATCTCCTAAAATACGTCAATGCTGTGAAAGACCACAGTGTCCTAAGCCAAGATTTAGAGGCATTGATGGTTCTAATGAAACACCTGGCTCTAATCAGTGCTTTTTGACTGCTTTTGACTGAAAAGCTTCTTGAAATGCTTCCACCTGAAAAATTCCTTCATTATTGTGTTTTGCTGTTAGCATATTAAGCATGCATTGGTACATCATAAGATGCATACAATACAAACGAAAGTGCTAAGATGCTTCTATTGCTAACATTTTATGTCACAGTAGATTCTTTGCAGTAGTTATAAAGTAAATAATTTTAATGGAAGAATTTAAATCACAGTGGAATCAAGTCACAATTTTGCACATGATTTATCCATTTGTAAATGAAGACACAGAAATTTCTTCTGCTGCTGAACTAGTGAGTGGTAACTTTATTAACCCATCTTTGCTACAAAGATAAATGGAACAGTAGTAAGTCAACTGCAGAACTTCATGTCAGTTTACAGCAAGCATTGAAATACTGAATTGATATATATCATAACAGGATTGGACCCTTTTACTTCAAACAGAAATGATTTTTTTTTTTTTTTATCTTCTTGATTTTGGTCAGTGAACCACAAAATCCAATTTCAGTTCAGGTCTCTGGGAGGTGTTTGTGATATGGAGGTCCTTGTTCACTACACATCGCTGTGTGGGCAGGAGCAGAGAGACGATGGAGCAGTCCTAGTGAACACACACACACTTAGACACTGCAGGATTGTGCTCACAAGGATCGGGGCATGAGGGGTTTCCATCTCTCCTTCTTCCGGAGAGGAGAGGAGAGGAGAGGAGAGGAGAGGAGAGGAGAGGAAAAACCTTTCCATTGTTCTGTGGGAAAATTAAATGATTTTTCCCCATTTGGGTCACAATCCTGTGATTCCTTGTTGAGCCAGGATATATTATTGGTATAAGCATGGATGATGTTACTTAACATTGTAATCCAAGAACTGGGTGACCTTAGGAGTGGATGCAATGGGAGAGGAAAGGATTGCAGTAACTCTGAGCCACACACCTCAAGCACTGACGGCAGGAGTTTCTGCCCCGAGAAAAGGTGTCACTGTCCAGAAATGAGGAGGAAAACAAGTCATATGATGAAAATGAACCTCTCTCCATCTAGTCTCACCTACAAAAGGGTGGCACTGGTGGTGTTCAGGCCTCCTAACAGGTTATTCTCCAGACTCAGAGTCTGAGTCCCAGCCTGGGACAGGAGCCCACCCATCCCAGGACCTGCAGCTTCATTTTGAAAGGGAAAAAAAACACTGTTACCTTCATACATATTTCTGAGGATGAAATTAATCTGTGAGAAAACTGGTGTGAACAAAGCTTGCAGCCTGGCTCCCAGTCCGAGGATCTGAAGGACATCAGGACAGGCAAATAGTGACCATGGTCTGTGGTCCCTGCCATCAGCCCCCCACGGGTGACTGACAGTGTGTGCACAGGGGTGCAGCCAAAGCCCTCGGCATCCCTTCCCACAGCCTGGCACGCCAGCGCTGCAGACAGCAGCAGGGATGTCTCACCCTGGTACTGACCCTCATGCAGCCTGGTCCTGCCCCAGAGCTGAGTCCTCTAAGCTCAGGGAGGGAAGAAGGAGGGACAATATGGGATTTCTCCCCAGACTCATGCTGTCCGGTCATCCCTTTTGCTCTCCTTCCTCATCTCCTTGTTGAAGCCAACACCTCTGCTCCCAGGAGAACTGCAACCTGGCACTCCCACCAGACGAAGCTTTGACTCTTTCCT
>NW_015091083.1:3239273-3286457 GCF_001431845.1 Calidris pugnax | reverse complement strand
TTTTTTTTTTTTTTTTCTCTTGACAATCTGCTTTGACCTGAGTGACATCCTCTCTTTGCTTTCAATCCCCGATTTTCTGCACTTGGGGACAGACTTTGAGCAGGCACTAAGTGCTGAGGCCGCGCAGAGGCGGTGAGGGGGGGCTACCGCTACCCCGCAGCCTGCCATTCAGGCAGATGGTGGAGGGGGCCGATATGAATAGCTCCTGTCAGTCTCATAGAGTGAACTTTACAATTGTGCTACGTGTTGGACTGCACGTGACTAATGCCATTCTTCTGCAGGCTGCAGGCAGGACACAGCTGTTTCTTTAAGGAAAATTTCGTTTTTCCCGGCAGAAAACAAAACCACCCATGGCAATATTGTATCCATGTATCCAATATTACACTCCATAATTAGGCATGATCAAAGCCCATCTTGCCTTTCACTGCCTCTCTTTCTGGTAAATTAGATAATGTTTAAAAATGAGCCTGGCCTTGGTTTGGTCCTTCTGGAGGTTTAAATCCTGCCTCCCCACACAGCAGGTATGCACTGAGAAGAAGCAGAGGGCCAAATATAGGTTTCTTTACATAATTCTGGAGCAATTAAGTATTATAAGATCAGCGATGAATTCAGTGCCAAATGCTGCATGGAGCTTCTGTTGATGAGAAACAGAACTGCAAGAAGGATTAAAAAATACAGATATGAATATGAGCATGTGAAAAGGTGAAGACCTCCTCGTAAAAGCTAGAATAAAAAGAAACACAGTGAGCTCTGGACAGGGGCTGAGCCTAAATCTCGAGCCTACAGTACAGAAGAGCCATGCCAGGGTAGTGCTCCTCCTGCCCACGTTTTGACTGGGCTCACAGCTCTGTTCCCTGCTCCACTCCCTTGGATGGAGCTTCTCCACATGGGTCTTTCTGCAGTGAAATCAGTGCCAGGCTCTCCTACTCGGGTGCAGCCAGAAACACACTCCTGTCACTCCTGCACCTGCATTACCTTAGCAGGGGGCATGGCCCTGACCCCCAGCCCTTGGCAGTGGGACAAGGTGTGGGCAGCCTTCAGCTGGCCCCTTGCGGTGGTCTGGCCATGAGGCTGCAGGTGGGCAGCTATCTAACAAGGCAGCAGTGTGAGGTTGTACCCCTGACGTTTCCTTCCACCTGCCTCTCTCCTTGTGTTTCCAGACACGATGTCTTGCCCACCAGCATTGCTGCTGAAACAGCCCACAGAGTGCGGAGCAGGGCAAGAGCTTCGGTGAGCAAGGTAGTGTCTGACCAAGAACAGTGTCTTTGATCTCCTTTCTTTGCTCACATTGATGGGCCACAGTAACTGTAACTTACTGTGTTCCTGTAGCATTGCAATCCCAGCGCAGACTGTGGTAGTGGAGCACAAATTGCCATGGAACTCTCTCTTGCTTGAGGTCCTTCATACATAACATTGTTATAGAGAATAAAAACTAACTCTAACTATATTTTAGTTTCCCTCTGTTGAGAAACAGTTAAAAAGAACATGGGTCATTATTATCAAACAAACAAACAAAAAAATCCCTTCTAACCAATAATGACAACTAGAAATAGCTGATGAACTACACCCCTCTTCTTGGACCAGACCTTCAAATTCTCCTGGTGGTCTGCAGTATGGGAGCCACTGGGGAGCTCTTCCAGCCCCAAGTGCCCCTTACAGAAGCATGCTTGGATGAAGGCTCAGTACCCAGCCAAGTTGGGCTGATCATCCATGCAGAAGCCCTAGCAAAAACTGGAGAGACCTCTAAATCTTCTCTATGCTCTCTATTGTCTTGACTCATCACTTTAGCACTATTGATAGTTTGGGGAAGTGAGCCACCTCTGCTCTAGGCAGCAGCTGCTTGAGGAACTAGCACCGAGTTCAGTGTCATCCCTCCATCCCAGTTTTGGAAATGTCCTTCTCTAAAGTTATCCTTATGCTTCAAAGGAGTGTGGAAAGGTGACAAGGGCTGCAGCTGTTGCTGATGGTCACCCCGGGAACCCCTAGAAGGGTCCCTGGGAGATGGGTGCCAGAAAATGTGAAGAGCACGCTGCACTTGCCAAGCAACCTGGGGACAAGGAGCTTCACAAGGCCCACTCTTCTGCAAGGTGGGTAGATAGGGAAACTTCCCCAGGAAATGTGATGGTTATCATATGGACAGGAGAAACAGGTACTTCTCTGCAGCGCTGGCTGCTGCCGTGCCCCACTGCCCTGCCAGTGCCCGAACATGTGCCCTTGTGCTGAGCACCTCGGGGCTAAGCTGATATGCCAGGGTCTGCCTCTCAGTGTGATGCCTTTGATCCACAGGTTGTGGATATGAGGATATGAGGCCACCAGCTGGGAAAAACGCCTGTCCATCACGTCCCTCCACTCCAGGGAATAGCCCCATTTCTCAGGGGTGCTCGAAGTGGAGAAGAGAAGGCTGAGGGGAGACCCCATCTATGTTTCACTGAATTTCACTGAATTTCACTGAATTTCACTGAATTTCACTGAATTTCACTGAATTTCACTGAATTTCACTGAATTTCACTGAATTTCACTGAATTTCACTGAATTTCACTGAATTTCACTGAATTTCACTGAATTTCACTGAATTTTTAGAGTTGGAAGGGACCATAGAGATCAACTAGGCGAACTCCCCTGCTAAAGCAGGACCACCCAGAGCTTGTCAGAGCATGTTACTCAGGACTGCATCCAGGCGGGGCTTGAAAATCTCCAGAGAAGGGGACTCCACAACCTCCGTGGGCAGCCTGTTCCAGGGCTCCGGCACCCTCACCATGAAAAAGTTCTTCCTCATATTCAAGTGGAACCCTTTATGTTCCAACTTGTGCCCATTGGCCCTTGTCTAAAGGGTGGGTTGAAGGATGATGGAGCCGGACTCTTTTCAGTGGTTTCCAGCGATAGGACGATGGGGAGTGGGCACAAGATGGAACACAGGAAGTTCCACTCAAAAATGAGGAAGAACTTTTTCATGGTGAGGGTGCCGGAGCCCTGGAACAGGCTGCCCACGGAGGTTGTGGAGTCCCCTTCTCTGGAGATTTTCAAGGCCTGCCTGGATGCGTTGGCAGGGGAGTTGGAGTAGATGATCTCTAGGGGTCCCCTCCAACTCTGTCAAATCCGTGATCCCGTGATGGTGTCCGTCCGCGAGGCCGCAGCGCGGGAGGGAGCAGCGGAGGGCGGGATGGCGGCATTTCGGGACGCGCAGGGAGGCACTGAGTCCCGGCCCGGTGTAGCCGCAGGACCCACACGCCAGCGGCGTGGCCGTGGCTGCTGCGCTCCCGGGGCCCGTCGCCCCCGGCCCCCCCGGGCTGTGTCGCGGCGGTGCCGCTAGAGGGCAGTGTGGGAGCCCGGCTGGGACGGGCTCCGCGCCCTCAGTCCCCGGGCTCCTGTGCCTCTTTGCTGTCATCCTGCCTGGGCAGCAGCAGCCAAAGAAACGCCATTTATCCGGCCAGAAAAGCCAACATCAGGGTTACAATTGTTTTTTATAACATATCTAGTAGGGAAAATTCCCTTACTCTCTTCTCACCTTTCACGCCGTGATGCTGGAGCGCGTCTGGGAGGTGCTCTCCTGGCACAGTGCTGCTTCTTGAACGATGATGCAGGGTAGAAGAAGCTGTTGCAGGGGAACAAATGAGCCTCTGTGTTCAGGAGTCCCTTGCACAAGCAGAAGGTTTAAAGATGCCTGAGCTAAACCCTGAGCAACCTCAAAGCTTCCTCAGTTCAGTGGTGCCTGAGCGCGCTCAGCACCTTCCAGGTGCTCAAGTGCAGCTCTTCAGGACCCATCCTGCATTCATAAAGCATCAGGAAAAATTTATGAGGAAAATGGGATCTGGAGAGAAGAAACTGAATAAATCACAAGGCCAAAACTAAGTGAAGCATCAGTGATCAGAATCAGTCCCTACTGGAGCTCAGGTGTTTGCTACAGCATTTCTGGGCTCATTACTCCCACTGAAGCCAAATTTGAGCTGGGTGTGGATTTCTACAGGTGCCAAATTAGGTTCCCCTGTGAGTTTTCCATTAAAAACACATGAGCTGGGTACTTGGAGCAGAGTAACACTCTGCTTGTCTGGGATATCACAGTGTTTATGTCCACTGGGAGGCTATATGCGGGTGTTGATGGGAGGCAGCAAGGTTTGGTATGTGCTCCTGCAGAATGTAAAGGGCTTAGAACTGGAGAGCAATATGCTGAAATAAAATAAAATAATAATTAAAAAATATTTATTGGCCCTAATGCTCTCTTTTCAACCATCTTTTGCAGAAAGAATGCTAATAAAGAAACAAAATGAATATTTTATTTGTTTACAACAAATAGCAGTAATAATATCTTGTCCAAGTTGGGTGGGCCAAGCCAATTTTTGCAAGTCTGATGCCAAGTCCATCATTTGCCTTCTTTTCTTTCTGCCCTAGTCGATCTGGCACACAGGAAAGTCTGTCGCTGCTGCGCAAGCTAGAACTGAGCATCAAGCTGCTGGGCATGTGCAGAGCTCCACAGGAGAGACAGTGGGTTTGGGGACCCTGGTCTGATCCATCATGGGGATGACGGAAATCAATCGAGATAGATGATGCTTTAAAGTAGCACTTCAGTCACAAAAGTCTGTAGTTGGTGGCTCATGGTGAATGAAAAGGGTTCATAGCTATTTCTAATAGTAGCTTAAATGTCTGTTGCTTGCAGTGTGATTTGCACCTTAGCAACAAAATCTAACAGGCTTTTCTATCTGATAAGGCTTTTATATCTGAGGTGGCTTTTACACCTAAAATAGTCAGAGTTTGTAGTATTTTCTTCATGAAGTGTATTGTGGAGCCAGGCTGCAAGGACAGAGGTGAGTGCACTGTTGTGTGGATCCCTCCTCCAAGAGAGTGGCACAAGCAGTACTTTGGCTCAGCTTTGGCAATCCTCAGCTTAGTGACCGTCGTTTGTTCTAGCACAAAGTAAACTAGAAGAGACCAGTGGCTTACCAGTTTGCCAGCCTGGCTGAAACAAAGCTCTGCATCTGCTTATCAGAGAAAGGTCTGTAGACCATAGAGCTGCCTGCACTGAAAAGAAATGGGAAAAGGAAGGGTCAAAACACAGTATACTGTCCTGCTAGGAGTATCCTTTCCACCTACAAGGAGGGGTATAGCCCTATATTTGTGTTGCTATAGATCCTAGTTCAGGGGAACACATGAGCACAAGCTTATGTGCGATGCTACAGATGCCAACACAGGCTCATTCAGATGGACTCTACTAAATTAACATTTGATTAGCAGCATTCAGTTTCCCTTACCCCCCTTTTTTTGGACAATAGTTCTCAGAAGAACATTATTCCACTGTGTTACATGCTCAATAGAATGCTAATTCCAGCACTCCAGGTTTACAGTGCAATATATTTAAAACAGTTCTCCAGTTATAGCTGATAGAACTTAAAGTTTGGATACTGAATGAGTCCCCAGGACTGAGCTGGTGGAAAAATCACCCTCAGTCTGAGAGCTTAACCTAGATGTGCAGGGACTTTTAGGGATTAGTTTTCCTGGAAGATGCAAAAGGTTGACATTTTCTGATAAACAAGTGGTTACACCTGCATCACTCCCAGAGCTGGAGCTTTGACGGTGAGGTGGAACATCTTTGGTCAAAGAGAAGCATGGATAACCTCTGTAAAGCATACCCTTTTGGACAAATTGACCTGGGTCAAACCACGAGGATGAGATGGCATTCAACTAAGTGTGCTGAAAGAGCTCAAATAACAAAATTGCTGAGGAGAACTTACACCAATGCAGAGCTTACTCCAGCCTCCATCTCAAGGAACAAAGGTTAGTAATGTGATAGGTAGTTGTATGAATAACAGTATGAATATAGCAGCATTTCCTCTGGCCGGAGGCAGATTTATCAGAGGAGTGCCCCAAGGGCTTACGCTGGGATCGGTGCTGTTCATCATCTCTGTATGTGGCATGTCAAAGCCAGTGAATGCTAGCAAAGTTTGCAGATGATACAAAATTATTCATAATAATCAAAGCTAAAGCTGACTGTTGCAGAAGGAGCTTATAATACCAACTGACAGTGAAGTGCCAGATGAAATTCAGTATTGACAAGTGCAAAGTAAGGCACTTAGGGGAAAAAATAACTCTACTTATACATCTGCAGTGACGGGCTCTAGATAGCAACACTCAAGAAAGAGATCTTGGGTAACTGAAACTAAGGTATGAGGTTTCTGAAAACATCACTCATTCCCCGCAACAGTCAAAAGGCAAATTGGATAGTAGGAATTGCTGAATGAGAGAACACAATAAAATAGAAAAGAAAACAGTATTACAACACTGAGCTAATAACTTTAGAAAACATGTAAAACAGGTAGCAAGGACGGTCCGAGGTTTGGAACAGCTTATTTATGAGGAAAGACTAAGGTAGACCTTTCTGCTTGGAAAGAAAACTGCAGGAGGGAGCTTGATGTAAATGTATAAAATTAGTGATGGCATGGAAAAGGTAAAGAGGACAAGGTTAATTTCTGTTTCTCCATTGCAAGAACTAGGGGTAATGAATTTAATTATCATATAGTATCTCTAAACCATAAGGAAGGAATTTTCCACATGATGCATTAAACCATGGGACTTGTTGCCAAAGTATAAATTAGATTTAAAAGGACTTAGACAAAGTCATGCCATATAGGACCATTATTAGGCTGAAAAGTCCACCTTCAACCTGTAGCTTAGGGACTTCTGAAATCATTGATTGTCAAAATCCAGAAGAGGATATCGTATCTTTCCTTAAATATCCACATAGGCCGTCATCTGAGGTGGGATACAGGACTAGAGAAACTTTTCATCTCATTCACTAGAGCATTTATTATGTAAAAGAATAGGAAAATACATCCTGGGTATGATTGTGCAGTGTGAGGCAAGGAGAGGGTATACTGGAACCTTGTGAAAAAAAGTCCCATTTCCTTCCACCTACTATTGACAAGTTTGTTTGGGGCTATTCTGCATTCATAGCAATTTTAGTTTGATGCTTATAAAAAGAAGTCAGCAACTCAGAAAGATTTACTTATGATGCTTTTTTAGAAGAAAGATGAGACTGCTCTAAGGGGAGGTAACATAATTCAAAGTGTCATCCATCATGAAAAATACGCTATTTTTTCAAGAAGGTTTTGTTTTGGCTGCTGTTGTGTTTTCTCTTACACCAGAATAAACAGTACTGAGCCCATCAAAACAAAAGCCCCAGTCCAGTTCTGAAAACAGCCAGATGCCTGCTTACCTCTGAAGCCTCTCTCCAGGGTGGCTGGAACTCAGGGTGGACATTCATTTCGGTACACATGAGTGTGTATGTGATTGCAGATTTGGGGCCCAGGAGAAAACCCAAGCCAGAGAGAGGGAGACATAAAATTACACTCTTCCTTGTTTGTTGCTTTTCAGACCCCATCAAGGGTTCGGATGCACTAGTTCAGTGGCACAGTGTCTGCACCCTGGGGTGACTGGGGGGTCTAAGGCATAAACAAAGTAGGCAGTTGTTGAGGGTAGCACACAGCTGGCAGCCAGTTGTGGGCCTGGCACAGGAGCAGCCAAGCTCCATGTTCATGGGGCAACAAAAATCCAATTTTGCTCAACGTGCTGCTGAGTCTCGAGCTGCTCTGCCTGGCTTGCAAACACAGGGGAGGCATGCTCCCGCTGGAGGTAAAAAACACTGAGATGGGCTGCTTCTGCTGTTCTATTTTATTCACACAGATTCCATGACAACATTTGAGGACACATTTGATACATAGACAAAAGCCAAAGCTTTTGAGATTTCCCAGGAGCGAGACAAATACCCATCCTCAGCCCCATGAGCCTTCAGATACTGCAATGAAGTGTTTGGTAGGAAAACTTTGGTTGCTTTCTGCTCCAGACTGCTCGGCTTTGATAAATGCAGCAGGACTGATCTGTGCTGTGCGTCCCTCAACTGAGTTACGATGTATAATCCTCCCTGGAACAGAACATTTACATTCCACTGACCTAGTTGAAAAAATGCATTAATTTTAATTTATGTAAAATTCCCCTAATAGAAGAGCGAGAGTAGAGAGGCAATGTCTTATTTGCAGTCCTTGCCTGCTTGGAGATAGAAGTGAAGTCCAACTTTTTAATCAGGATTTTTGAAAATGCTGAAGTATTTCAATGGGTGGCTTGTTCATGTAAATCCAGACACAGCTTTACTTAAAGAATGTGCCATCAACCTGCCTCCTCTCCACTGAGGGGTATCTCTGCTCCTCCAGGGACTCTGGGGCAGTGAGCATGGGGTCCTTTCTCTATCCCGGTAGGTTCAATCCCAGCCCACCTTACTCATGCTGGCAGCCCAGCTGTGGCCAAGGGCTTCCCTGCAGGAGCTCCGTGAGGCTGAGCAATGCCACAGCCATCCACGGGAGCGTCTATGCGACCTGAGGGAGCAGCTCAGAAACTCACTGATTTAGGGAGATGTTTGGATCCAGACTCTGCCATGAGCCCTGATCCTATAGCGGAAAAATTAAATGCAGCCTCTTGCTCATGCAGTGTTGCTGCCCAGCATGTTGTCTTATGCAGTCTTTGATAAAAGTTGCCTTGTAAACACAGGAACCAGAACATGAACAAGCCAAAGAAAAAAAAATAATAGAGATATCTGCATATAACAACTGTGTAATTTTCACATATCCTTATCATGTAGTACTCCAGCTGTTTACAGTCTTACACCTTTCTCTGGTTAAAAATCATCTCTCCTATAACTCCAAGAATGAGAAAAACTTCCCTTGTAGGTGCAAGTAAACATCTGAGTCTAAAAATTCATCCCAGGGATGAATTTGATGGCTAATGTGTAATGTGTAAGAGCCACCATGCTTTCATGCCATTTTTTCTTGGTTGCTGGTATCTTTAACTTACAATAGAGCTCATTTCAGATGGAAAGTACTTTACATGTTTTTCTCATTACCAATGGAAATGCGAGGGTGTGTTCTCAGTAAGGCTCTGAATTTGTCTATCTCCAGCTGTTTAAGGATGCCTTTGTACTGCTGAAGAAGGGCAATCCCTGCACTAGACTGCAGCTGCTCAGAGAGATATAGTATCAAAGAATGCAGACAATGATTTGTGTCAGTAGAGATATTTTTCTTTTTTTTCATCCAAAAAGCAGTCATTTTGCACTCTACCTTACGCAACATGAAAAGCTATTATGGAAAGTAACCTTTCCCTGTTTTCTGATAAATGGATACCAGGAACATCAAGGGTACAATATCAAGCAGGTATAAATAATGAAAGGCAAGGGAAGCAGGAGGAATGTTGTCCACAAAAAGAAATACCCCATCAGCTCCCAGAACATTTCCAAAGATATATTTGGTAATGAAACCAGCAATAATAATTTAAAACATTAGAACCCAATTGTCAGCTTTTCACACCTAGGTAACTCACAAACTGCCTGATCTCCTTCCAAACACAGACGCACCCTCACGAACTTGTCTTTTTCTCCAGCTGGACTTTGTCAGAGTCTTAAAACAAATGTTTAAAGAGAGATAAATGGTTATTCAATGAGACAGCTTTCACTTAAAAAGATAGATAAAAGAAATAAATAAGAAATATAAATCAAACAATGTGCATCTTTCTGTACAATTTAGGATTTGGAAGACTCTGGCAGAACAGAGGGAATTTTATCAACCATTCTCCTAGGTACGGAAGTGTTGAGAAGAGACCAGAGTTGATCACTGACATGAATAGCCAAAGCTTGATAAAAGCAGTCTTCAGGTGGAAATATCCTGTCAGTAGATTATTTTCTCATGGTCTTCAGGAATTTGACTTACCGATTGTTTGTAGGAATTTGCTTTTATTAACCTATTCTGTTTCCAGAATCAACAACATGTTCAAGACTGTCATTCTGCAATGTCACCTGAAGGGAAAAGCTGACAACAGGATTCCTGACAGAGGAGATCATTCCAAGATCTGGTAACTGGTATTTTGTCTAGTGGCATCCAGATACTTGCTAAGAAAAGCAGCATGGATACCTGAGTGTCTCACCTCTGACACCAGGCAGAATTGCTTCAAATAAGGGTGGCTCATTGTGCCAGACCCTGGACCAGACCTGGTTCCCTGTGCAGGGTCTTTACCAGTGCAAGCAACAAAGTGGATCAATCAAACTGGGGAGGCTGCTAAGTGTGTTTTGAGGGAAGAAGCACTATATCTATCAAGAGTCTGACAAGGTTTATAATATCAGCCAAATTGGCCTGGTGTGGTCCCAGAACACCTCAGAACAAAACTGTCCCCAAACAATTTTTGTGGTTTAACTTTTGGGTGCCATCTTTAGGACAGGCTTGGTTGAATGCTAGCAAGGATTTCTTGTACAGTAGCTTCACTGGTTTGATGCAGATGCATTAGTCTCTTCCTTCTCTCCTTGCTGTTCATTTAGTTTATATTTATGCAAACACACTGGTCAAAAACTACTCAAGACTAAAATAAAGCTCCTTTTCTTTCTAAGAATTAGTCATTAATTATTCAGTTATGATTTCCTGGACTATTTAGGTAACCCAGGTTTCAGCTAATGGGTTAATTCATTTTGTGTCAGTTCAGCTGGAACACATTGTGTCATTTTTGTTTCTTGATTGGGTGAATGAAACCTTTAAAATGGGATATAGCGAGTAATGAATACCCTGTTCATACAGTAGAGTAATTCTTGGTTTTGTGTGTGACTGACTATGCAAACAAGATTACATCCAGGCCAGTGCAGCCAGCCACCACGGGGGGAGAGCAGCACGCCAGCTGCGCAGGGAATAAGTGGAGTTTGAAAATGTCATCACAGACCTGGTCCAAATGCTCTGAGTGAAACATCCCCTTTTTACAAAGCTTTTGTAAGAAAAAAGAAATCATTAACTGGCCCTACAAGATGATTGGCACTATTATCTGGGTGATTTTCTTTATATTTAACAGTGACTTTTAAAAGCTTTTTAATCCCCTATTGTCACCACGGGACTGAGTAATTTTGTTATCTGAACTCCTTTCCCAGGAATAGCTGTGACCAAAAAATGAGTGAAAGTAGAGAGGAACACAGGCATGCAGTGATCCAATAAAACTGAAGAAATTCTTAAGGGTTCTCTTTTCTAAAATTGCTTTTGTATTTTAATGTACAAGCCTGCTCATCAGCCACTCAGCATTATTTTTGCAACTGTAGTACACAGAAGCTTTAACATATCAGGACAACATTGTCCTTTGTTTTAGTCTTCTGCACAGGCTGAGTGTCAGTCACAAAAATCTGTTTCTCCAATAACTACCAAGGAGGAGGTGGAATTTTCTAGAAATATCTGAAAGAGTAATTAGCGTATGGATCAGGAATATGGATGAATCCAGCAGTGTTTGGGGGGGGGGGTTCGCAAATATTTACAAACACTGTTTGCAGTGTGCAGGCAGCACTAATCACCAGTACAAAAGCTGTATCAGCCTGGTGTTTAGCAACTGTGGTGAGCATTAAGAGTCTGAATGCTTGTTGGCTCTGGAGAGATTGCTTGGTAGTGGGAATATTGATTTGCAGGCAGAAGATTTAGATAATCCATTTCCAGGAAGGCTTGTAGGAAAAATAAGTTCTGATTGCTGTGTATTTGACACAAAAGAAGGCTGCACTTTGTTTAGTTGCATCTGCATTTTACACATCAGAAGCTGAATAGCTTTTCCTTAAGAACTGCCATTTGCCAGACCTCACACTGTTCTGCCTCAGGCAGATGGAAACAAGGCAAAAGGGTGTAGAAATTAATTTTATCGGTCCAACTGATGCAGTCAGAAAAAGCAGGTAAGCCCTTGAACATACAGATCCTTCTCCAGGTCTGAAACAGGCATCAAGCTTCAAGCTGAGTTTAATTTAGTTGCAATTGATTAAATGACAGTGCTGACTGATTACGAGCAAAGGCTGGTTGGTACCCACAGAGCAGGTGGATGGAGCAAGAGGAGACACGATGAAGTCCTGCAGCCCAGAGAGTAACTGCTACCCCCTGAGCAGCTTTGTGAGGAGAGGAGATTATTATATACCACTAAACTGATGTCTCTGCTGAGTTGGTAATACCTAGTCTCCAGCAGAATTGTGATTTATTTTTTTAAGTAGGTGAGCTAACCTGTTGAGTACATATTATCTGCCAGTGACAAAAGGAAAACAGAACAGATCCTTTACAGTGTTACATCAAGCAGATTATATTAAGTGCATCTGGTCAATGAAATACATCCAAGCTGTCAGATGTGTCTCTCAAATCCTGGGATGTTTATTCAAAACAAGATTGTGGGACAGCATGAAAGACCAGTGGGAATATATGTGGCTAATATTGATTTGGTTAGGAGCTTGCTATAAAGCTAAATGCAGTAAGGTCCCAGTGAGTTCATCTGTCTGTCTCTCTGTCCAGGTCCTTCAGTGCTGCTGTCCATTAGAGACTCTTTTAGCTTGGGATGAGTTGCTAGAAAGGCTTGAACCGCTCTGGGTCAGGGCTCCAGGTCCCTCCTGGTCCTTCTCTGCTCTCCTACACCAGGACTTCATTCTCTATGGGTCCTCCTCCTCTTTGCATTTTCCTGTATCATAGATTGATATTATTTCTATCATCATCTTGCTAACAGCTCTTATTTAGAAGCAGAGGAAAGTAGGCTCTCTCACTCGTATGTTTATCTTGCTAATGGGAGTTATCTGAATAGAAAATGAGCACAAGCAACACTCATTTCCCCTGAAAAAAAGCAAGCTGGAAAGCATCAGAGAGATGCAATGAATGAACTCCTCTTGCTAATGGCTAACTGGTCTTGTTATTAATATAGATATAATGATGTTAAGCTTCTCTATTAAGTCAGCAGGCCAGAGCTATTGGTTACACTTCATTTCTAAGAAACAGGCTCATTTTTCAATTACATTGTAATTCACGGTGTCTTTAAGTGCCTGGAAAATGCAAGAAGTTCAAGAACACCATCTCACTGAGGATACTGCAAAGTTTCACTCTAACAAAAAACTCAGTACAGACCACATTTTCTGGCTTGTGATTCACTTCTTCTCTGTTCTTAGATGAAGGACAGAAAGTGATTGCACCCATGCAGATTGGGAACCAAAGTTCATAACAGATAAAACTGAAAGTGAGCAAAGATCACCCTAAGGCTAAAGTTGTCTGCTTAAAACCCTCTGCCGGAGCCCACCAAATACTGAGTTGCCTGGGTCTGCTCAGCAGTCACATACTGGTGTGCAGCCGCAATTTTGGAGTGCCTGGTGGGGTGAGGTGGAAGGTGTTAGAGCATCTTTATCCCTCCCCCATGTGCTCCTGGTGCAAGCACTAGGTCCATTTTCAGTCCCAACACATTGCTGGGGCATAGACCTGCTGGAGGCCATCCTGGGGCTGCTGGCCACCCTGGGGGAGCAGCACCCTCATGTCCCCTCAGTTCCTAGATGCGCTGGGAAATAGCATTACCCCAATGATGCTGTTGGACAGTGATGAAAGCAAAATGCAGCCCATGCTCTTTGCATCTGGATCACTACACGTACACACCGTATGCATCCTCTTGGTGTCCTTATTTTCATCTGTTTGATTTAGAGCGATGTTTCGACATCTAGGAGCTGGGAGTCCTAGCGGGTGCTGTATTCTCTTGGCTGGAAATCTTCTGCGAAGGAGACAGTTAATGGTTGCCCAGGAGGGTGAAGCGTGACAGCGGAGGGAGCAGTTGGCTCTGACTTAAGCTGCAAAGACAAATGTAATGGTGGTTGGCAGGAGGAGAGCACTTCCCTTGCCAGCACCCTCCCTTTGCCATTGCCTGGGGGCACCAGACCACACACGAGGCTGGCCTTGCTGGGCCTCCTCAGACCTCTTGGATATGTGTATTACCAGGGTGTTAAGGGATGCCCTCCTCTCACTATTGCTGGCAGAGAAGCCTGGCCCAGATCCTCACAGCTACTGCCTTACTCTCATTTAATTTCAGTAGCAGTAGCTTCCCATGTACCTTCCCTCTTTTCTCTCAGCTGAAACCTGGGCCACACTAAACTGCTGCAAACTCTTTAGGTGCCTTTGGGATCCCAGCATCTAGGGCAACCTCCAGAAAAGACTTCTGCCTTTCCTGATCCTTGCAATAACAGTTCACCTCTCTCCTGCAGCAAAAGTGATGTCCCAACCTGCTGCCCTTTGGCTGCTCTGAGCACCTTCATCTGGCAGAGCTAGAACACTTATGACGGTGCCCTGGTCATGGGCTGCCCTATTCTCAAACAGGAGATGCCCTTTGCTTTCTGGTTATCATGGGCTGTCTGGTTCCAGGCAGCCTAAGGTACAACACAACTAAAACAATTTATTCACAGCCTCAAAAGACATAAAAAATTTACAATGCTTGCAAAAGATGTGGGTAAAGTTAACTTCCTACCTAATTAAGTTATGTTAGTATTAAATCAAGCAGATATCTTTCTCTACTATCAGTCTATAGATATCAATCAATCTCTGATATCAATCAGTCTCTAATACCAAACATCCTGGCAAGGTGTCCTTAAGCGACAACACCCCTGTGGCTGCCCTGTCCCACACGCTGCAGTTGTTTGGCCACCATAAGGGTGGGAGCTGACACACCAGAGAGCAGCCAGCGGGTGAGTGCATGGAAAGGGCAGCTGCTCTGAGGCCAAATAGGAACATTTCCATAAAATCATAGAATCATTTTGACTGAAAAAGGCCTTTAAGACTATGAAGTCCAACTGCAAACCAAACACTGCCAAGTCCACCACTAAACCACGGCCCTGAGGACCCCATCTACACGTCTTTTGAACACTTTCAGGGATGGCGACTCAAACACTTCCCTGGGCAGCCTGTTTCAATGCTTGAGAACCCTATTTTCCTAGTATCTAATCCTGTCACAACTTGAGGCCATTTTCTCGTCCTATCACTTGTTACTTAGAAGAGACCAACCCCCACCTCTCCACAACCTTCTTTCAGGTAGTTGTATAGAGTAATAAGGTCTCCCCTCAGCCTTCCTTTCTCTGGACTAAATGGCTTGTTTATCCAGGAGAAAAGACTAAAACAAGAGTTCTAGTCTGTTCTTAAGTTCTTTCAGCTGCTCCTCATAGGACTTGTTCTCTAGACCCTTCACCAGCACAAGCTGCAGGTTTTCACTGCTCAACATGTACATTTTAACACCTGGGGCTCTTAGAAATATCACAGATCAGTCATGGTAGCTTAAAATGAAAAAAAGCAGGAAAGATAATTAGGAATATGATCTGTGGGCTAAGTCAGGGCAGGGCAGCATACACACCTCTCTACCAGGGCTTGCACCAGCGCTGCAGTTTGGCCTCAGTCCAATGTGACAGAGGTTTGTGGCTGCTCGTCACCTCTCCTCCGTCTCAGTTTGGGCCCGAGGAGGCAGTGTAGATGCAGAGCCCAGGGTGCTTTGGATAGGAGAGCTAACAATCTCCAGGCTTTCCATACTACACACACTGCATCTGGATTTCCCATTCGGAATCCATTTGGTTTTGGATTTTCTTTATGCACAACTTCAGGCCACAGCGCTGGTGAAGGACAAGCTCTCAGCTGGATGCAGGCTGCAGTGGCTCCATTGCTAGACGCCAGATCTGGCTATCATGGACCCTGCCCAGCTCCCAAGACTGCCAAGTCCTTTCTAAAGCTAAAGCTGTGGTTACAACCCCACAATGTGGGTGAAAGAGAGAGAAATTGGAGAAGCTGTTGTACAAGCTGCAAGTTTAAACTTGAAGTTGATCCAGTTGCACAGCATGTCCATCAAGTATTTATTGTTTGCAAACATCCACTGCAAGTAGAAAAACTAAGTATCTGGTTTACACTATTTGGGAGACCCAAGTGGTGGGTCTTCACCAACCCTTAGCTGCTGATCAAAGGTGGTACAGTTTCTCCCTGACTCTTTCTCACTCGCTTTGTATCACCTTAGTGAGACAGCTCAGGTCCTGTAGCACAGCAATAGTGAGTTACTGCTCGTTTTATGGGTCAGGACAGGGAATGGGATATGTTCTTTATTCCCCCATCTCTTGGTCTTTCCTCTTCAGTGACTTGCACTGCACTGCAGACGTGAGCCTGCCTTTGCCTGGCATCCAGCTCAGTGGGACTTATGGTAAAGGACCTGGTCCCAGGCGGTGGGGGCTGTTGGCCAGCCAGTGATACCCTTTCATTCAGGGGTGTGGGGGCATCTGTGGTAACACTGAGCATCTTTGACACTCCCAGAGCAAAGCACTGGCTGCAGACAACAGCCAGCGACATTGCACCACTCTGATTAGGATGAAGCAGCCTTTTGAATTTGAGAGTGACTGATATCCGTGACCTTTTCCTCTTAGAAGTGAAGGACTGTCTTTAAATCACAGTCTGCCGGTGTCTGGGGATGTGCAGCGAGCTGAGCTGCTCTTGAAAACAGGACTTGAAAGGACTTCACTTACCAGGGTCTTGGTCTGGGACCAAGAACTGACGCTGCGAAGGGAGGGGAGTTGGGGATTTGCTCAGTGAGGGTCAGAAATAACACGTGAGGGATCACAGATAGGCAGCTGCACTTTCTGTCTTGCTCAGATGTGTCCAACACCAGGACACCCCGCAGCGCTGGCTGGTGATGGCAGGAGGAATGGCTGGCTGGAGGAAACCTGCTGGACCCTGAGTGCAGTATGTCCCATCTCCCACCACAGGATCAGAGGGCAGGACCTGCACCGGTGCCGGCCAGGTGATGATAGCTCATAGCTGGTTCCCCTTCCAGTGTGCCTCGTGATGGCATTTTGTGGTGGGAAACGTTTCCCCCTCTGGGACGGTTTGAGAGCTAACACTGCTGGCAGCTCGTCTCACTAATGGACTGAAACCCCCAGAGCTGCCACAAGGGTTTGGAAAGCTGAAGCCATGCTTTGCGGATCCAACAAACTGTTGCAGTCTGCCACCTGTACCCTGCATGAGACAGGGGAGGGACCCACCTGCCCAGTGCGGGGAATGAAAGTCCTTCCTTAACTCAGATGAAAAATGAGATGAAGATATAAATTGTCTCTGTGCACAAGCTCAGAAAGGCAACATGCATAACCAAGCAAGGGGGTAGAGATGTCTCCATCACAGCTCCAGGGCTCTTTCTTAGCTGCTTACATACCAGTAAGTAAACAATTACCCAACAGACTGGGGTCTGATCCTGGTTCTTTGTAGGAAATAGCAATGCCAGGCTTGTTGCTGGCAGCCTTATCAAAAATCACAGCAAGATAAATTCTCTACTAAACAGTTAAAAAAAAATAATAAAAAAAAAAGTCAGAGAAGATGATCACAGCAATCTTATGATGACAGTGAACCTTTTAAGCTTCAAAATGATGACGTTATAGACATTTTCTGTGCAACATAAAAATGTCTGCTTATTGCTACAACATTATTATAACCATTAGCACTAGTAATGCCTAAACCAAGGCAGAGTTTGTTTCCTGTCTGCATAGTGGAGGGGAAGTCCTGTGAATTGCAGACCTACAGCTGAGAGTTAAATTGGGCTGAAGATATTTTTACAGCTTTTGGCTGCTTTTAGTGTACCTCCTTTTACGTGGATGCTCTTTACAAGCTGGAGCTCTGCAGCTGTAAGTAGGCACTGGGAAAAATCCAAGGAAACTTTCTCAAATACAGGCATTAGCAGCTAGTCCTGAGGCTCGTCTGAGGCTGCTGTACCTACTTAGCCAGGGTTTGAAGAGCTTTCAGACCATAATGAATTCATGCACCCTACTTCATTTAAATACAGGGAAACGCCATTTTTCAGTGCATAATCCTGAGCTCACCCATTTCATTTTGCACATCAAACAGGAAGGTATTCAGGATCAGTCTGACCCCATTCACACTGCCATTAGGAGAGAATAACATGTCCCACTCCAGGGAACTCGCACAGAGGTGACACCTCAGGACCGGCTGTTTGGTGCAGGGAGCAGCATCTGAGGGATAAATCCAGGGATGCAGGGGGTAAAGGGACCCTGCTGCCCTGCCAGTCTGTGGGGAAGCCTGGCAGAGGGGCAGCTCTGCCTGCCAGCCCCCCATCCCACTCTGTGCCACAGCTCCCCAAAGATCCCAGCCCTGTAGCAAGGCTGGGCGTTCTGAGGCTGTACCTCTCACTCCCTTTGTTCATCCATCCACCAACCTTAAGCAGAGACACAAGGGATGACAAACTGTTTAGTGCAGATAATATAGATAACATAATGGCTTTTCAGAAGATATGGGGATAGGGGGGAGACTTTTGCAAGCATGAAGAGGTGTGTATGTGTATTGACATCAGTTGCTGAGATTCACTGCAAATAATGGCTCTTAACTTCCAAGAGGGCTCCCATCTGGCTGCTTTTTAATGCAGATAAATCTTTCAGCTCCATCACTTCCCTGTCCCAGTGGTGGATCTTAACATGATCCCATATAGCTTTTAGGCATAAACTGCTCTATGGTTTACACGGCAAGAAAACTGTCCCTGCCTGTGCAGGGAAGCCTTATGTGAAACCAGGAAGTTACACACCATATTGTGCACTATATTCTGTGCTTACTTAGACCTAGTCGTAAGATTTTATTCCCCTTTAGTTACCACACGGGCATCTCCACAAGCATGGGGCGATCTGCGCTCCTGGCTTGTGACACAGGGCTCTCTGTGATATAAAACTTGTCTCCTTCATTAAAAAACTTGTCTCCTTCACCTATAAAGGTGCATGGAGTTTCCTGAGAGAAGTTCTGACCACTGGTTATATGAACCCAAAGATCTTCCCTCCTCCCTTTACATCCGAACTTGGGCCAATCCAGACCTCTCCCCAGTAGGGAAGGTACTAAAAAAAATATGAAAGAAACCTAGGGAGAAGAGATGCCTGGTTCAGAGAAGTTGCAGATGGCCATGGTGTATAGCAGAGAGCTATCTGCAGATGTCCAGTGATATCCAGACTGGCCTAACACTACTCTCATCCCTGGCAGGGGTCGATGAGGGTAGGTGACACCTAGTCCACCCTTGGTTCGGGGTGCCAAGCTCCCCACCTCCAAAACACTTTTGAGGCTGTAAGTACCCCTCACCAGACCTTACTGCTGTGACAACTGCAGGCCCTTCAGACCCACCATTGCCTCTTCACATCTGCTGTGGCTGCTCCGGTATGTGAGCACAATGGCCACCTCCTCTTTAGGACCCTGTCTCCATTGTGCTAGCCCAGATCCCTCTTCAGCCAGGCTTGCCAGCCACCAGTCACAAGCTCTGTTCTGGGATGCTTCAAAAAAGGGAGAATAGGGACAGCCTACTGCAGGCTGTGCCAAAGGTACCTGAGCAGGTCCAGCAGGTGCCTCGCTGCTTTTTTGTGGCCTCTGCTGCGCAGCAGCTAACCACCAATGCAGATAAACTAGTTGTGGGCAATGGAGACCTGCCAGTACTGCCCTCTCCTGTGCCAGGGGATCATGGATGGTGAACTGGCTGGAAGAGGTGGCTCTAGAGCAGCATCAGCAGGGCCCGCACATGATGCTGTCAGCGAGACCGCTTCCGATCACGTACGGCCTCTAGATGTTTTGCAAGAGTAAGCGCGATGGATGCAGCCTGGTGCATGAATCACAGAATATGCCTTCCCCTGTAATTTTATCAGCCGTAAATCATGAGTCACAGCCAGGTGCGCCAAGTATTGAGTTCTGTGCGAGTCCACAGGCAGAGCCTGCACCTGGAAGACGCCGGCTTTGGAGCATTTTGAACACAGTCTCTAAGCCATGGTGTCCATAGCTTGGTCTTTTTCCCTTGGTGACCTGCTCAAAGAGGTTGCCTCAAGCACAGGAGATCTCCCTCCCTACACACGTCCCATTGCTCTTCTTTTGAACCAGCACTGTCCAAGCATTCTCAGTGTCTTTCAACACCCTTTTTCCCATCACAAGGGTGAAGAAAGGGAAGAGGGGAGTGTTACTTTTCTAGACACTAGGCAAAACACGTGTATCTCTCAAACTCAGGCAGACTGAAGTCACCATGCACTTCAGGTGCCACTGTCCATCTCACAGGCAGATGGATCCAGATGAAGCCTCTTCCATGCAGCAGGCACTGACGGGACTCTGCAGTGTGAAGGGAACAAGGCCAGGAGATCTCCTGCAGCAGCACTAGGAGCTGGAAAAACAGCAGCAGCAAAAACAGCTTGCACAGAGGTCCGCTTGGTGGCAAGCTTGCCCTAGCAAGCTGGTTAAAGCCACCTTGGGTATCCCTACACTACAGGGCAGGCATTCTGGGATCTTTCAGCCTGTTTAGAAAGTATAGTGGCCTCAGCTCGCCCCTTGGTCCATGCACTGATTCCCTCCTATCTAAAGGAGAAAGTCCTTTCACGACCCCCTGCTCCCCTTCCTGCCACTGCCCCTTGCCTATAATTAAATAATAATGAACTAATGGAACATGGCATGATGGTAAGTGCTTAAAAGATTTATCTTTGTGTCTTCATTTAAGACATTTCAGTATCAGCCAGCAATTTCCAGCCATCATGGTAATTTATTTAAATGATTTATGAGGAAAAACAAGACATTCCACAATACCTCTAAGACAGCTCCTGGAGCGTGGCTGCTGCTGGCTAACACTGCCTCTGGGAGCCAAGGTACTCATTTACACCTTGTACTTCACATCTCCATGGGGGGGTGATTACCCCTGATAACAACACTCCTTGCCAGGGATTTTAAGCATTTTTGCTTGAACAAATATGAAGCTGCATGGAATAATTCAAAAAACAGAGTGCACAGGAAAAACATGGGAAAGAATTACTTCAACAGTGCTCAAAGCTGCAAAATGAAATGACAAGAGAAGAAACTAACCCCAGAAAGAGATTTGCCCAAAGTAAAAAACCAAAACATATTTAGGGATTTTAGAACAAAAAGGGAGGGGAGGGAAGAGGGCAGGGTGGTGGTGGTTAATCCATGGGAATAGTCAGGCACTAGACACTACCCCATTAATGCTTTCCAAAGCATTGACTGAGAGCAGCTGCAGAAAGTACATTTTTGTTCCATAAAGCAGTGGCAAGCCATTCTACAAAAACAAACAACAAATTTAAAGGATCACCATTGCCTCTAGAACTGCCTGGTTTGTCCATTTGGAGAGAAATATTGCCAGTTAAACAAGACTGCAGTGTATTAAAGCCTGGCTCATCCCATTTTTGAAGCCCTTCAGTGAGAAGTACCACCCGTTCCTCCCAAGAGTGACTGATGCCCCTGCCTGTTACTCTGATTTGCAGCCTCTGAGTCCAACCCCATCACCTTCAGCTTCACTGCAAATGCCTTCCCAAGACCAATGATGTGATTAACCAGCTGTGTAACATCCTTGTCTATGCACATGGGGCTAAGGGGACTTTGAGACCCATTCTCCTGCCAGTCATGAGTTGCCAAGCTGGGATCAAAGCAGTCTTCAGTAATTTTGGCCCTGCAGAGATGGGGCACAGGAGCACAGTGTGGTGGGCTGGCTCACCATGCAGGTGAGCCCAGGGTCGGATGCTCAGCTCACTCCCAGGTCGAGCTACAGGGCAGGAGAGAGAATTCAGTCTGGCTTTGTGTCTGCAGTCAGGGGCAGCCAGAAAGCAGGACGACTAGTCAGAGATCTTCCAAGTATTCCAACGTATTTCCACTTATTAAGTGGAATTAATTCCAAGATTAAATATAAAGTTATTTTCTTCCAGGGAACCACAAGGACTGTTAAGCACTGCAGAGGGCACGGCATGTTGAATAAATCAGCAGATGTAATGTCTCAATGCAAACTGTGCCCAAGCAGGGATCTCCAGGCCAAAGACAGAGACCACAAGCCTGAGGGGGGCCTGTCCTTGCTCTCCCCTTCTCTGCTGATTTAATGGGACTGCCAAAGTTTACTAATACAACCTGAGTAAGCCCTGCTGGTGTTGTCTAGAGGGTAACGTGCCCTGAACCTCTGCTGCAAGCATCTGCTGTGGGTCTCTTCTATGCCTCGCCACCCCCATCCCATTTCTCCATCTCTGAGACATTTCAACAGAACCAGCAGCAGCAACCTTGCTAGATAATATCTGCTTCCCAAGGCTGCCGCTGATGCAAACAAAGTTAAATAGCCTTCCCTCTGGCTGGGGACTCTGTCTCCAAAACACTCAAGGCTCAGGCATTTGTTGTCATTACACTCAGTAACACATTTCACCAGTGCAGGCTTCCTCAAAACCAATCAGTTTCCATCAGACTCTGTAGCTTTGATAAAGCTGTGGGTTTTGATAAATAATAAAAGACCCAACTCAGAAATAGCTATTAATTTTTCACTGGAACAGCAACTACAACCTCGGTAACCTCATGTCCCAAACCCATGCACCAGTTAAGGAGGAGGACAGAGCTGGGGACTAAAGTAGAACAAAACAAACCAAACAAAAAACACCAACCAAAATCCAAATTTGTTTCACTTTTTGCACTACACTTTATGGAACCTGTGGACTTAAAACACTGCTTCAGCTCACTGGGAACAGAGCTATGTGTTTAGCTCTGTCACTTCCCAAGGAAGTGACCATGCTGCTACCAGGTAAATCAAATCAGTTTTGTCACCAGGGCCAGTCAGTGCAGGACCTTGGGGATTAAAGAAGCTCTGTCAAGGTACATCAGTTGCAGTCCAGCTATATTACTCATATTAGCTCTTACAAGAAAGGAAAGCTCTGAACAAGCTCTAAATTCCCTTGCAGGGACTTTGGGACTGCAGTCAGGCTGTTACTTCAGACACTTTGGCAAAGGACCATCAAAGCACACAAGATGAAGTACTAAGATAGCAGAGGGACCTGACATTTCGGGAGTATAGGCATGAATGAGCAAGAACCCTCCACACCCTGTATCTAGTTAAGCCTATGTCCATTGAAGAAGGCAGGGTTTGCCAGGAAGGAAGGTTTATTCTGGAAAGCAAACTTTATCCCTTATTATTGCTCAAAAAAAAAGAATTGCAAGGGTATATATTTGTTTTTAGAAGTGTTGTGTTGTTCAGTATTGTATGGAGAGGGATAGAGGGAGTGAGGGGGGAAGGTGTTTCTCTCTGCACATAAGGCTCCCGTACAAGCCATGGAGGAAGCTTCCTAATTCAGTCAGAGACAGAAGATAAAACATACCTGGGCTCCTATGATGTGGTTGCTCAGGGGCAGCTGGGCAGCCACAGCAGCACCTTTGCTCTCCCCCAGCTTCCTCCTACCCTCCATATATCATATGGAGTCATTTTCATCAAATGCTTAAGACATTTGTGGCAACTTTCAAGTCATCAGTCATTCCTCATGAGATAGTAGAGGGCTTTTGTTACTCGTTTAGGGCTTTGTACTTAGAAGTTTTATAAGCCAGTGCTAGGAATACTAAAAAGAGATATATTTCTAGCACATGGGACCAAAATGTTGAGGTGTATGGTTGAAAGACAATAATAAAAGAAGCTATAGAATGTAAATACCTGTTGGAAAGGGAAAAAAAAAAAGGAAAAAAAAAAAAAAAACAACCACACCGCTGTCTGTAGTTTCTTACCTCCCGCAAGGAAATCCTTAGTAGCCTCTTTTTTCTCCTCTCTGGATTCTGATTCTCCTCTGATTTACACAGCTGTAAATGCAGAATAATTCCCTTGGAGTTAGGAGAGTTTGAGGAGTTCAAATCCTATGAAGTAGGAGAATAACTGGTCTGTCTGTAGACTGAGAGTCCCCAGCTGGCCAGATCCTGATCCTGTTGATTTAGTAGGTGTTTCTCATTGCCTTTAATAAGAGCAAGAGGAGCCATTTCATTCAGTGAAGTTACACTTGCAGCCAGATCTTCTACTGGATCCGCAGGCTCAGCTCCACAGAAGTTACATTGGTCTCCTGTGCCAGAAGACTGGGGAGTTGATTTTGTGTGTGCTGGCATAACTCAGAAATAATCTGAATAAATAGGTGAAGTCCAAGCTAGGTCCTTTATATGCAACGATAAATATCTGCGTTATTTGTCATCAAAACACTGATTGCTGTTTTATAGCTTGAATTGGGCAAATCACTAGCAATAAAATATCGTTAGGCCTCCAGCTGAAAGTTTGATAGCTGACAGGCAGATTGGAATATTAATTGGTGCAATTAAAAGGTAAAGAATACTTTGAGGAGATATCCTGAGAATAACTCTGGCCAGGCCCTAGAATGAAGTCAACAAATAGGTGTCAAATGGGTACTAAGCAGAAAAGGCAATGGGCCTTGCTATTAGCAGAGTATGTTGATTCAAATGCAGTAATAAAATTACACTGTTAAGAGGCTGGATAAAAATCTGGAGTTCTGGAAAAGAGTATCTTAGGTACCAGAGAGGCTTATTGATTCCTGTGAGTATCATAGTCATCTGTAAAATCTGCCCATCTTCACATTGTGGTTGTTTGTTCTTTTTTAAGAAACACAAATGCTTCTTTACCTTTTTAAACAGAATTAATCTTTTGGCTTTAAAGACTAATAGCTGGTGGAAACCTCAGTGACCTCTTGGAGTATGGGTTGTAGAGAAGGGGCAGAAGATGAAACCATGGCTTATAGAGCTGAAAGTGCTAATTGTTTTTCTTCTATTTGCACACATGGCAGTAATTGACTTTACCTTCCTTTAACACACCACAGCCTATAAGATGCAGCACTTTCTTCTCACCATGCTCTCTTCTGAACATAAATAATACTGGAAATGGTGGATTTTAAGGACTGTTGACATGGCATAAATGCTGTGGCACATTGTGTTTGCTTTGACCAAACCAGGCAGAAAGTCAGGAATAAAGCCAGATGAGATGGGATGTACCTGCTGGTGGAGTAAATTCATAGCCACAAAAACGTTATAAACTAACACCAGCACTGCCATATTGTCCAGTCTAGAAGGAAACCATATAACTACAGATTTGTCTGAGCTTCTGCTGGGAAGTCAGTGTAATCATCACCTTCAAAAAACAGGTCTGTTGACTGTAACACAGAAGCAGATTGGTTATGACAGTTTTCAGTAGTTCAATTATTCTTACCTATAACAAGATTGAAAAGAAATTTCTCAGGGTACTTTTTATGGCTTTCCTTCCCTTTGTAGCAGCAGAGAGGCTGCTTGGCTAGAGCAGGTCTTTTGACTCCCTGAGTTGAGCAAGTTACCCTTTCCAAACTGCTGGGTCCAGGGCTTATTGTACCCCACATTGCTCTACAGGGACCTGTGGGAGCTGGGCACAGGCTGGGCAATGTGAATAAAGGTGACAGAAAACTGGAGGTTGTCATTGGCTTCAGCTATTTTATTAGCACATACTATACAAAGCAGAACTTGTCCTAAATATTCTTTTGTTGTTCTCACATCAAAGGGCTAAATTATGCCCCCTAATATGTGTAAGAGGCTTTTCAGTTATCTTTCTGATGCAAATTATATCATTTTGCATTATCCACTGATTATCTGCAGTTTGAAAAGTACAGCAGATGTTTCGCAATGCCTATATGTCAGTTCTCTCCTCCTCTGAGAACAGCACCCAAGTAAGCAAAATGGAAACAGCCCCGCGGTGAATTCAAGTTTAGCTGCAGCTCAAGGGTGGAATCACTCTGGGCTGTAGAAAATGTGTCAGGTATTTGGTGAAACTGGGATTAAAGGTCCGGGTGTGCCCCGCTCAGCACCTGGACATATACCTGGTCATCTCCAGCACATACACGCTCTCCCCTTGCTAGATGCCCGCAGTTAGAACAGCGAGTCATTACATCTAACAGGCGCTTCAGGTCCATTAGGAGACAGCCCAGTGTGAGATCTGCCCTCGGCTCTCATTGCACAACACGGAATAAGTTGCATTTGATTGTGGCAACATGCCGACAATGCCAAGGTTAATGAATTAAAGATGTATAACAAAGAATGCTTAATGAAGTCAAAGTATGAGTGATTGTTTTATGAGATGGCATTTATTATTAAGACTAATAATTACGAAGTAAATCCTCTACCCACCTCTGACTGGGCTCTTGTAGAGGTGCACAGCATTTCAAAACACAGTTGAGATGAGAAAAAGCAAATACTCAAGAGGTCTGCAAAGCAATATCAGTCAAATGGGGTATTATTTACTGTTTTTAAGGAGCGATAAAAACATATGGGGAGAAAGAAGGAACAATATTATGACTCCTTGCCTTGTAAATTTTGTTATCATAATGTGGATAGACCATCTTTCTAGTTTTGCCTGTGTCAAATTGCAGCAAATTGACTCCTTTTCAGGTTCAGGCTTTTGTATGTTTATACCATAGCCTGGAACTGTAGTCTACTACTATTAATTTAATGGTGGGTTTGGACCGTATCTTGTTATCTAGTCAGATATATTAAATTATGACAGAAGACCTCAGTCCACTGAGGGCACTTCCTCAAAATTAGAACACTGACAGATGGTTGAACATCCGACATAGATACAGCTGTTTCCCCAGGAAGGAGCAAGGACCCTTTTCACCCAGCCCTACCTATCCCTCTGAAAGTCTGAAGTTTTGTCAAACTCACTCAGTCCTTAGCTCATGGAAGTTAGGGAAGATGTGGCACTGTAGGGGTCTCCTTCTTCCTCCTAAGCTGAACATCCCACAAGGCTGTAACAGGACCACAACATGCCTAAGACAAGCCTTGACCATACATCGAAGGGCAAAGTATGAAAGGCAGCTGCCAGAGATATATAAGAATCAACATCAGCTCTTTCTCTGTGCCAAAAAGACTATTGATTCTCTATACTTGCTCCTGTAACTTGGTTGATAAGTTTGTAGGACAGCAAGAATCTAAGCTAACAACAGTGCTGCTTCAGCCAGTTGTTCTTAATAACTCTGCCAAGGAAAAAAGATTTATAGACAGGAGCTGCACAAGGCAGGAGGAAGTGGGGGTTTTTTTATGCAAGCACATATCTCAGGACAGTTCGCTTTTGTACCAGTTGTCTCACATTCTTTTCCACAAGGCTGCAAGAATACAGTCTATCTGGATTGTCTGATGGGTAAGAGGTGATATATGAAGCTAGGGTGAGAGGATATACATAAAGTTGGCTGGTCTATAAGTTCCCTTACATAGAAGCAGCTGTATAATAGCACATAGTCTTAAATCATGACCTTCTAGACTGAGAACTAACCCATTCCACTTCTGAAGTTAATTAGAAAACTCTTGTTGATCTCTATGGAGATTACATGCTTACCACAGTCAAGGTTTCAGCCTCAGTATGTCCTTTTTCCCCAAGGCCATCAGCTCGTTTGGTTCTTCCACATGATCTCTCCACTTTGTGAGACATCTATACCGTGACCTTCTGTTTTAGATACACTTCAAAATCTGGCACAATGCACTGGCAAATAAAGGCAATACCATAAAACTGGGAAAGAAAAAAATGGGAAAGTTGGATGCTTACTACTGTAAGAATATACGTCAAAAGAAGGAATAAGCCATGCTAAGTATAGAAGAGCTCTGATTTGCTATACTTTCAAACCATACCTTAAATACCCTTTGGTTTTGAGCATGGTCTGTAATTTTTTTCCTCTTGCCTCAATGCAGTCCCTTCTATTCCTTACCTTTATGTAGCCTCTGTCCTTCAGAGAATATCAATACCAATACCAATCAGCACAAAGCATCTTTCAGGCTGGTAATTTGAGTTTTGCAAAGCCTTTATGAGAACTATGGAAAAGACACACAGCAAAAATAGGTTGATATCTGAGATAGATAGCGTCTGCATACACTTGATATGTAACTGACTGTGACAATGCCACAAGATGGAAATAGATATTTGGCAAGATTTGCCCATCAAAACAAGTGGCATTCCTCAGGCATCCCTAAACAAGTGGGACTGTGTAACACCTTAGTCAGTGGCACAGTAAGTGGCATTGAGTGTGCCCTCAGCAAGTTTGCTGACGACACCAACCTGTGTGGTGCAGTCAACACACTGGAGGGTGGGGATGACATACAGAGGGACCTTGACAGGCTTGAGAGGTAGGCCTGTGTGAACCTTACAAAGTTCAGCCAAGGTCCTGCACCTGGGTTGGGGCAATCTCAAACACAAACACAGGCTGGGTGGAAAACAGATTGAGAGCAGCCTTGAGGAAAAGGACTTGGGGGTGTTGGTTGATGAGAAGCTCAATGTGATCCTGCAATGGATGCTTACAGCCCAGAAAGAAAATCATATCCTGGACTGCATCAAAAGAATTGTGGCCAGCAGGTCAAGAGAGGTGATTCTCCCCCTCTACTCAGCTCTGGTGGAACCCCACCTGGAGTGCTGCATCCAGCTCTGGAGTCCTCAACATAAGGACACACAATCTCAAACACAAACACAGGCTGGGTGGAAAACAGATTGAGAGCAGCCTTGAGGAAAAGGACTTGGGGGTGTTGGTTGATGAGAAGCTCAATGTGATCCTGCAATGGATGCTTACAGCCCAGAAAGAAAATCATATCCTGGACTGCATCAAAAGAATTGTGGCCAGCAGGTCAAGAGAGGTGATTCTCCCCCTCTACTCAGCTCTGGTGGAACCCCACCTGGAGTGCTGCATCCAGCTCTGGAGTCCTCAACATAAGGACACAGGCCTGTTGGAGCAAGTCCAGAGGAGGGCCACAAACATGATCAGAGGGCTAGACCACCTCTCCTATGAAGACAGGCTGAAAGAGTTGGGGTTTTTCAGCCTAGGGAAGAGAAGGCGCAGGGGAGACCTTATAGCAGCCTTCCAGTACCTAAAAGGGGACCTACACACTGCATCAAAAGAATTGTGGCCAGCAGGTCAAGAGAGGTGATTCTCCCCCTCTACTCAGCTCTGGTGGAACCCCACCTGGAGTGCTGCATCCAGCTCTGGAGTCCTCAACATAAGGACACAGGCCTGTTGGAGCAAGTCCAGAGGAGGGCCACAAACATGATCAGAGGGCTAGACCACCTCTCCTATGAAGACAGGCTGAAAGAGTTGGGGTTTTTCAGCCTAGGGAAGAGAAGGCGCAGGGGAGACCTTATAGCAGCCTTCCAGTACCTAAAAGGGGACCTACACGAGAGATGGGGAGGGACTCTTTGTCAGGGAGTGTAGCAATAGAACAAGGGCCAATAGTTTCAAACTGGAAGAGGGAAGATCCGTATTAGATATCAGGAAGAAATTCTTTACCATGAGTGTGGTGTGGCACTGGCACAGGTTGCCCAGAGAAGTTGTGGCTGCCCCATCCCTGGAACTGTTTAAGGCCAGGCTGGATGGGGCTTTGAGCAACCTGGTCTAGTGGAAGAGGGTTTGGCAAGGGCGCTGGAACTCAATGGTCTTTAAGATCCCTTCCAACTCAAACCAGTCTATGATTCTATGAAAAAGAAGCAGAGCACAAAGTTTTTGTTCTGTTTTCTTTTCTTTTCTTTTTGTAAATCACCTTTCACTAAAACACATGGGTGAGAGTTGTGTTTATTTTGACCTTTAAGTCTTAGCTCTTTGCTGGGCAACACCAGGCAGATAGTGTTTGGAGCACTTCTGAGGACTTAAATCCTCTCTCTTTGGTCTTCTACAGCATATATTCAATACTGAAACAAAAAGAAGCCAGCGCCCTTGACAGCAAAACATCACAACCTTGTATAAAGTTTTACCCCTCTTGGATTCTGGCAATGCACTGGATGAGGAGTGAGCTTTGAACTCTGAGACTACAAGGTGTGTCTGGTTAGTTTTAGTGCCAGGGTGAGGAAGCCCCCTGGAGACCAAGTATTGCAGAAGAATTCAATCACTAAGGTGTTTCCAGGCTGGATTAAGCGGAAATACATTCACAGAATGTGCTGACAGGTTTCCTCCAAGCAGGAACCAATTATAAAAGAAAGGCCATTTGTTTCTGTAAGTGCAAATCTAATTTCTGGTTATTCTCCTGGATATACAATACAGAAATTATCCTACTTTAGAAGATAAGGATGGATCCTAAATTGTGCCTGAGCCTCCCAGCACTAAGCAATTTTTTTTTCCCTTTTTCTCACACAAAAGCCTTAGGCCAGCATATTAAAAATAACAATACCATTCAAAAAGATTTGATTGTCACTTTGCTGAACAGTGGTTTCTGGCTAATAGGGCACAGTTCACATTCAACCTTAAGAGACCTATGGTAGAAACTATTAAATACACCAATTAGGAATAAGATGGAGCAGTTCCCTAGGGACCTTTGCTCTCTGATGTTCTCACTGCCACTGGAAGAATAAATAAATGCAAAGCCTGTCATGCTAGCTAATAACTCCCAGAGACAGAGGTTACAATTACGCAATGGGAGTTAGCCCATGTTTCAATGATGTTTTGCTATTAAATTTGCCTTCCTGAAAGGGGCTTTTTATGACTGCAAGAAAAAAAAGAGGTGGCAGACTCAAAGCAGTCTGGGTTTCATGAGAGCCAGCACTAATCAAGCACAGAAGACGTTTTTTATTTATGATGTACCAGTACCTTTCTTTGGAGGGCAATATGAATCAGAATTGATCAGTCTACAAGGGGTACAGATGTTTCCCAAACAGCCAACATCCTGGACTGCACAGGAACCCCCAGGGGGTCATCATGTCCCCAGTAACCACAGCAAGGAGGAACCAGGGGAAGAGCAAGCATTCAGCATTGCAGCACCCCGTGGCAGCAGATCTTATGGGGGGGCATTTGAGCCTGTACTCCTTTCACTAGGATTTTCTTTGTGCCACAGTCTTGTCCTGTTACAATTTTAATCACTGCTTTTTGAACTCAGATTAACGCAAATTATGAATTTATGGATTTAGACTAACGTCTGATCTCCCATGATTAAACAAAATAAATTTTTTGCATGCACCAAACCTCATATTTAGATAAATATGAACAAAAAACAGTGCTCAGGAGATATTTTTTAAGTGGAACTAAATTTTATATACATTACCAGCAGATGACGTGTGTATACTAATTTAGCTTCAGAAATATAGAACATTTAAGTTGGAAATTTTGCTGATGGGAAAGCTGGGAAAGGAAATTATAGCTGGAGCCTGCAAGGCTAGGAAGGATGATGTTAAAAATGTGTAATGCTTTTGAGGGTTGTCTGTGCATGCATGAATCAAAGTCAACTAAGAAGGCAAAGGGTGTTAATGTCATTAGTGCCGATTACTAGTTCAAGGAGTTAAGAAACAGCAATGGAAATGAACGATTTAGGGCTTTTATAATGCAACAAGAATGAGTGAGCTACTGTGCTTGTTAGAGCATCCAGTCTGATGGATACACTGGGAGGTTAGTTTATGCAGGAATGGAGAAACTTTGCTTTTCTTACAAAGATTTTAATTCTCTTCATCCCTCATATGTCTTTTATTAGCTTTCAAGTAAAAAAAAAATGATCTGGGTATTTCTGTATGGACCAAACTGCAGCAGAAATAAACAGAAAGGCAGCGTTACATTGTGCAGGGATTCCCCCTAGCTGCCCCACGAGGGCAGATTTACAATTTCTTTGCAACATAGAAGCAACCTAAAAGGGCCAAATCTGAGAATCTGACCCCAGCTTGAAAAAAATTAGAAATAAGTGACGTTAGAACACTTCTCTGACACCTTCTCCATTTGCAACCCTCAAAGTGTTTTACAAACATTAATTTAGTGCAGACCCCAGAAGAGCTACATTACTTTTCACTTGCTCTCTATTTTGCAGGTGAAAAAACAACGCAGAGATGAAATATCTTTCTCAAGGTCACATACCTCCTGCCTTGTAACCACCAGCTCCTGCTCGTAACCACCAGATCACACTGACAAGTTAGTCTGATAGCTCCCAGTGTGAAATGGTCTCCTGGGAATGAAATGTGTAACTCGTTAAATATACAGATTGCTTACACTTGCTTACTTTTAAAGGACTTCTTTAAATAATACATTTTCAGTGAGCAATTTGAACAGTTCATAATTTATAACATTAAATCATGGCAAGGTGTTTTTTTGAAGTAAAATCTGTTAACTTCAAACAAGAAGTTGAGCTTGTGATTCACTGAAGGGTTTATCTCTGTCAGATTTGCAGTTACACATATTAAAAATTGATCCACTTATATATATTTTGCTGTAGTTGAAGTTATCAAGGTTATAAATTCTGAACAGTTCCCAAGCCTGTGGTGAGTAATACCAATTTTAGGACGACAGTATTTAGAATAACCTTTCTTTTCATGCTAAAATGCATTTTTCTCTGCAACCCGCATCTTTAACCTCTGATATTTTCCCCTTCACAAAACACAAAAACTTCTGTTTTGCTTGTGTGTTTTAGAGATCACTGAGAAGTAGTATACTTTCTTTTTCTTTTCTTCAATGAGTAATTGCCTTTCATATCACTTTATGTGCAAGGCACGAAACACTTCTTTGTGAATTTACAAACCTTTTCCGAAAGCAGTGGAAATGCCAGGACAATAGATTCAAAACAGATTGGGTTTGGGGTTGTTTCCATAATCAGGTGTCTGATTTGAGGTGTCTGAAAAGAGCCTGATTCAAAGGATTTTCAGCTTAATATGTGTTCCAAAAGATCACGTACATTTATATACGCAGTGTGTCTGCCTATGCATTGAGCTCTCTGAGTGGGTGACTCCGGTTTCTACTGTGAATGTCCCCAGCCCCACTGAATGAAATCAAAATCCCAGATTTCAAAACCTATATTTTGGGGGGAAGTGAGCTCAAGCATCCCATCCCATCTGACCATCATTGTGTTGAGCAGTACCAGGTCACCTCCTTGGCCACTGTTTCTCCCATTCAGAAGAAACAGCATCATCCACTTGAGCATCCTCTGTGGGAGCTAAGATTTTGCTCTTACTGCAAATTCCTCCCAGTCTTGTTTCTCCTAACTGTTCATCTCAAGCCTTCAAATGTTTCTCACTCTTGGATCTATTTTTAAAACCTTTTTTTCCTATGATATATAATCAGCACTCACCTGACAGAAGAGTGTACTCAAGACTTAACGAAAAAGCTGCTTTAAGACCACATGATAATAAATTCTCCTTAATCCCAAATATATACGAGACACAAAGCAGGGCCCACAACAAGTTTCAGAGAGAGCATTAGTGTCAGCAGTTTAAAGAGAATTAAAAGGAAAAACAACATTCCATCCCTGAGGAAAAATCCGAGTAGTGCGTAAGACTAAAAGGAGCATTTCTACAGGGAATTGCTTATGAAAGAGATTTTAGTTCAAAATAAGGAAACCACTAGGCACTGCAGAAGTATTACACTGATCAAAAATAGTCTTCTGAAATATCAGGATTCAAAGAAGAGCTGAAGTAAAAGCCACAAATGGAAGGAAAGTGAGCTCGAACACAGGAGAAACTCCATATTCCATTTGCAGCTAAGATTGTTTGTGATCAGACTCCTGAGTAAGATAGATGCTACATGCAGTTGGGAGCATTTGAATACTGATTTATGGCTATGATCCATAACAGTGCTGGATTTATTGACCACCTGCTGTGAAAACATACCTTTCTTTTTCGCAGCAAAACCTCAGCTCACCATTTGTGAAGTATCTCCTGTGTCATTTTCACAATTTCCTAGAAGATGTGATTAACCAAGATGCCAGTGCTGCTCCATTCCTGCACACTCACCAATCAGTGCAGTATTAATAAGATGCCAGGTGAGACCGCTGAACCTCCTGTTGAGCTATTGAAAGAAAAGTGAGCATGCTAAAAATATTTAAAGAGATTTATTTGATTTCTCCACATGAAGTCCTCTATAATTTATTGCTTTAGCTCATACTTGTTCTGTTTTCTGCTTTGTTTTATTTTAGAAGGGGGCCTTTCTCTCCTAGCTTTTACATTAAGCACATCAGAGATTTGGATCTATTGTAGAATCATAAAATATCTTGAGTTGGAAGAGACCCAGAAGGATCATTGAATGCAACTCCCCACTCCTCACAGGACTACCTAAAACTAAACCATTTGACTAAGGGCATTATCAGTGCACCTCAGTCCCTCTGTTTAACTACTTGTCATATCTGGCAAACTAGCAGACTTCTCCAGTTGTTCTGCTAAGCACAGAGATGCTGAAATGTTTTACATCTCAAATATGTATGCATTGAGCAATAAGGTTACAGTACTCTCTTCTTTGCAAATATGTCCATAAATACCCAGCGATATGCATGGGCACAGTGCTGGGACAGGCAGGGGATTGATTCCCATTCTTCTGAGCTGCAGAAGCAGCCCACTCTGCTTTGCTAAATCACAGTGAAACGACCGCCTCATCCAGTGGTTATTTAGCTTAATCCAACAGGTCCCCTTTGAACAGGCAGGTTTTCTGTGAGCAGCTGAAAGTAAAATCAAACATGACATTTTGGGGTATTCATCAAAAGCAGTTGAATGAATGAATGAATGTCTGAAAATAAACACCACTTTTTCTCCAATATTTCAATACCCAGGACTGAAGACGTGGCAAATTCTAGAAATAAAAAGATCATTGGTTTTCTGTTGTAAACTGCTGATAAATAAAAGTGATTTATTAAGTTTATTTGAAAACTTGTGTTTACTTCACATTTCAGTGGAAACTCTTACAAGCATAGCAACAGCTCTATGGGGTTGTTGAATGTCATGTGCGCAGTAATAGCACCTATTTTTTGCATGAAAGTATGTCACAATCCATTAAGACTGCAAAGTGCAAAAGCAGAATACATACACAAACATGCAGATGCCATAGCCATTCTGGATGATCCAGAACTGGCTCTCTTGCTACATTTACTAAGTCACTTTTGTTTCTGACACTTCTGGATGGACACCAAAACTGACTATGGCACAAGTGCAAGGAATAGACTGGTTGATAATAGAGAATAAAATTAAGTTTTTACTATCAAGCATGTCCAAAATAGCCAATCCTAGCCAGACTGAGATGTCAATATATAGCTAGCTACCTCACAGGTGATGTTGAAATTGAGAAATAGGTAGATTCATATGTGCTTGGGTGGAAAATTGTCTGAAAATGTAAGCAATCAGACTGGTACTGACCTGGTGTGATACAGAAGGCATAAATGATATTCCCAAAAATGTTTTGGTGAATGGACTCATTACTGTTCTGAGTTATATCCCCAAAATCTCAATGAAGTTAATGTCATTGTCTTTGGCTGAGCACTCAACAATGCTCCTCAAAATCATTAGCTGTCTTTGGAAATTTTGATCCTTGTGTGTGGAGAGCCATTTGCAGGTGAGTAGGTTTTCTTAAAACAAATAAATTGATATATAGCTATGTAAGTACATATATATAAATAAATAAATGTATTCAATTCAAGAGAGGGGTTTGGGCATATTATATTTGTCTCCACTGAGCACAAAGCTTAAAAACCCATGGGAAGAAGTAAGGAGTGAGTACCCCTGGAAGAGAGAGGCAGCATGAAATGGATTCTTGTGCTATTGCCTGTACTGTGTATCCCTTACTGCTCAGTTCTAGTTCCACAGGACTTAACACCAGGCAGAGATTCAACCCTTTTCAAAAAGGGTTTGGAGAAACTTACTGAGTCCGTTGCATGCAACAGGACATTTTCTTTCAAAGGTGATTTATCCCCTCTATGTGGCTGGAGCAATAAATACCCTGCAAATGAACTCCATGCTCGCTCATAAAATCAAATCCACATTAATCTCAACTATCACAGACAACTATAAATTGAATGAAAGCAACACAGAATACAGAAGGTTTAGAAACAACACAGCTCCATCACTAGCAACTCAGCACCAGGCAGATAACATGGCAATGCTGGATGAGTTCAGCCATTGAGAGGCCCTGGAGAAACGGCTCTTGTGTCACCTTCAACAAGGTTCATCATGAAACTTCAAGTCTCCATGAACCACATGCAGGTCTTGGAAGCCCCTTTTCCTCAAAGACTACTGTATGCAAGTATCTGTAGGTGCAAGGCTCCCTACATCCTATAGATGATACACAGATTCAGTGTTAGACGTACACTTAGAAAGCCTCCTGAACTGCCATCTAAACAAGCATAGTTTGCTCTCAGATTTGCAGCACACTGATATTCTGTGCTCCAAATCAGTCCTGGGCAAATTCTATCCCTGCAGCTCACCCATTTTTCTATTACAGCTAATCCAATTACCTCAGACTCTTATCTTCCTATCAGTAAGCACATATGTCATCTTCCTCATGCAAGTCATCCTGTAGAAAAGTTAACGAGCATATTTATGTTATGGAAGTTATGGACCAAAGTGTTTATAGGGTCAAGAGTTTATTGTCTTCATGGTAAGCAAGGCAACGTACTGATAAGATGGGTGAGTGTAATTTAAACAAATGAAAAGGAAGCATGAATGAGTATCTGAAAAAGGCTAAACCTCACCCCCAGTTCAGTCTGGAAACAGCACAAAGAGAAATGTCCTTGGAAGCAGATGGTTGACACTGGAGAAAGATTTTGGACACAAATTTTCCCCCTTTCCAAAAGGAAATTATGCAGAATGCCCGTTGCTGATGGAGTTTCACACCCTGTACACGCCAGTGGGCTCTGACGGTGCTCCCCAGAACTCTCTGCTTGAATCAAGCCAAAGCTAAAACTTGCCTAAAATCTGGTTCTAGCTAAAACTGGTGGTGAAGAGAGAAGAATCAGTCTTTTCTTGCACTGTGAGAGACAGAGAGTGTTAGCAGAGCTGAAGGTGCCTGAAAGCCTCCCTGAGCAGGTGGCTCACCGCAAGCAGGTTACCCCACTGAAGCCGGCTTGTGAAAATGCACCCAGTTTGTCAGCTTATCCCAAGTAATTCCAAGCAAAATCATTCTGGTGCAATTATTCTCTTTCTGCAGCTGTGTGGTGGCTTATTTTCCAATTTGGCAGTGGCGAGTTCAGCTTCCAGATTCAAACAGTGAAATGGGATCCAATAACTGCTCACACGAGATGCTCAGGAAGCAGCCTGATGACTGAGTTTAAAAAGACGAGGAGGGCGAGACCCATACTAATCAAGCTCCAGCACCATAAAATTGGAGAGAAAAGGACTAATGTACACTCTGAACAGTGATGCCAAAGCCCACCAGAAACAGCTCAGGGGGAAGGGATGGGTGCCCTGGGACTCTGGAGTTGTGCCCCATCGAGTGCCTCTGCACCACCACTGCCAGCAGCGGGGCTGGGAAGAGGGGGAGGTCAGCACTGGGTTAACTCGTAGGAGGAAGGAGGAAAGAAAAAGGGGGAAGAGAACCAGCCTGTTTGCTCTGGGATTCAAATCAGATCTTAGCTGCTCTAAATAGCTCTGTGTGGGGTTGTCAGCTGGATTATTCCAGCAAAAACGAGCATTATGAGAATATATTCAAGTGCAGGAGAGGCATAGGGCAAACCAGCATCTGGTGAAACAGCTTTCTTGTGAGGCAATTCTTTTACTCAAGAGTAAATATTTGTTCCTCTGGGCAAGAAGTCATCCCAGCTAAAATCCCCCATAGCGAAAGGAGCCATAGGATATGTCATCTATGTCATCTATGCCTATTTCCCTTCCCACTGGGAGGACACATTGCAAAGGCCTTCAGAAGGACATTGTGGGGGTTGTTATGGAAAGCAGCATGGCAGGCTCAGGGCTTCTCCGGGCCAAGAAGGTCCTAACTCTGGTCATGTCTTTCTGACAGCAACAAAGACGATGAACTGCTGTCTGCGATATCCAGTGTACAATGGCAGAATCACATTCCTATACATCTAGGACAGGTGTGTGGAGCTGGACTCTGAATTTCCAGTTCCCTGGACAGAACTCTACAGGTGTGGGCAAGCATTCCAGCTCCTCTCCCACTGCTGGGACTCTGCGGGACTGCTGCTGTCACCGGGCTGATTTATTTAGGGGAAACCAGACAAAGGCAGCTAAGGACCTAATTAGATAAATAGCACAGTGTTTCCAAGAAAATTAAAGCTGTCCTTTGCAAACAAAGATACTTCAAAGACAGAGTTGCTTATCACTTTCCATTAATGCTTGCGTTTTATACCTTCTCACTGGGTGCCTCTTCTGCTCTTTAAGCCCGTAAGTCCACTTGGGCATCACTGCCTTTTTCTTGGCATCTGACCAGGGCCTTATTAAGTGAAGCCCCAATATCAGCTCATCCCTTGGCACTGCAGGAAGAAGCACAAGGAAATAATATTCATTTTAGACAGCCACTATAGCTTTGGATACAAAGGAAGCAAAATGAATGCACTTGTTCATAAACGGAGAAATGTTTCCTCTTATTATGGGTTCCTCCCTGCTCATTACAAACAATTGTCAACGATTCCTGCCTATAGGTATATCAAGATTACTCATCACTAGGTTAACAGCAAAGTGATCCACAGTTGCTTCTGTAATTCAGGTTTAGAGGTGTTACAGCAGCACAAGTCAGAAGGATTAAATGAGAAGGAGGGTATGCTGAATACAGGAAAATATTATATGCAAATTGTGATTATTCATGACTGAGTCACAAAAAATATGTATTCAATATCTGTCATGAATTAAAGTTTTAACAATACAATGCTTTGCATTTATGTAATGACTTCCATTGGAGGATCTCGAAATGCTTTGGAGGCAGTGAGATGAATGCAAAGTAACATCAGTCTCACAGGGGGGGCTTCGGGTGCATTTCTTCTCAAATCAGCAGCTCGTGGGGGGGTAATGCTCTTGGGATTTGAAGCAAGGGAGAAGCTAAAGAACATCGGAAGTGTCAGCAGAGGCCTAACAGTCAGCTAAACAAGATTGGACCTTCAAGCATGGGGACAGACAAAAGAGGGCATTCAGCAGTGTGAGAAGTACCTCGTGTCAGCGTGTGACCTCCCAGGGAGCGAGCATCCCCAGCCAGCGCTTCCGAGACTTTGTGTGTCTGCATGCTTATGAGGATGCCGTGCCAGGGTCGACTGAAAGGCGTTGTCATTAGCAAAGATCGGCTGCTGTTGCCTCAATTATCTCTTCATAACACCTTGCGCACCAGGTATTTCCCACCACTGCATCAGAGAAATGGACAGGAAGGTTCTTCAAAACAGTGGCTCCCAGGGGTTCCAATCATCAGAACATGAAAAAAGAAATTGCAGACTGAAAAAAAAAAAAAGCACACAAACTCTTCCCACACCTTCTGCACGGACAAGTGGGACTACCAAGCAAAAAATTGTGAAAATACCAACATTCAAACCTAGTCCATTTTGAAATGAAAACCGTTGTGAAAATATGGTGCAGGGTGATACTTGGTGGACCGGGGAACATAAAGGGCTGACAAAGATGGATCTGATCCATCCTCTAGTCCCCAGACAGGTTCAGCCTCTGTCAATCCTTGCAGATTCATTTCTAATATCCTTTAAAATATTCATTGATAGAGTCCTTAAAATTATATCCAACCTCTTTCTTCTCCCAGATTATATCACAGTGCCTACAGGTAAGCAGTGAACAAATACGTTGCGAACACAATAACATCCCAAAGATCTTCTCACTAGCCAAGTATTATTAGTGCCAGCAAAAACATGATGTCACCCATCACTCATCAGAGCAAGAAATCCCTTCCCCAAAGAGAGAATGGGAATTTTGCAGCAGATTCCTTCATTCATTTTCACATGAGCAGGAGAAGAGCAAGAGAGTGCAGATCTCAATCTGTGTGGAACAGTGTGGGCAGTGATGTTAGGAGACGTGGTGATGGAAACTTTAACCACTTCCTGGGACCTCCTGACAGCTGTCCCACTGTTTGGTGAGACAAAGCAGACTGCAAGATAAAGAGTACTCCAAGGTGTAAGTTCTTCAGCTGGAGGCACTGTGGACTGCCAGCTGTATAGAGAGCTTTCTTCTTCTATCTAGTGCATGTATTTGTTAAGATGAAGAAAGAAAAGGAACAGATCAAGGATTTGAATGTTTCCAATAATAATGAAAAATAGAACACTATAATCTTAGAAGGCTGGAGATGGGAATGGAGATTTTATTGATAGGAGATAAATTTTTTAGAATACAATAAAATCAAAATCCACTGGCTGATCCGGAGCAAAACCAATGGTGGGCTGAAACTGTAGACTGATAGTGTCGCCTTAGTAAGAGGAGATCCTAGTATCCACACATTTTGCGTAAGATTCTGCCAGAGAGGTGACTTGAAGTTACAGTGACAACTTGTGATACAAAAGAAGTTACAGGCAGCATAATTTGTATTTGTTTTCATGAAAACATCCGTAGCAGAGGCTCAAGGTAAAGTATTTCAGAATTTACACTTTTTTTCTTAGAATTGTCATTTTCTAAACATATTTTTGTCTAGCTGAGAAAATTCCTTGCAATGTGTATGCCCCTGTGGTGAGCCTTGCTCCCAGAAAAATGCTTTCTGACCCTAGAAAATACTCAGAGGAGACAATAGAAACCTACAGGACACTGCCTGGTAGGACTGTAACACAGCCATGGTTGCTGCTGAGAGAAATAAAATGCTTCGCAGCACCTCAATGTCTAAAACATTTTCTAATGTAGATTTTTGAACTTCCATGTATCACAGAGGTTTACAAGAAATTAAATTGGGCAGGTGATAATTTTAAAAATAAACTTTATTCTAACAAAAACTGTTTAAGACTCTGACTACATTAATAACCTATAGGTTCAAGATGTTAAATGGAAATAATACTACACAGCTGACTTAAGAACTCTTAAGCTTTAGAAAGGAGGATCCAAAACGCACAATCACTCGCCTAGCAAGGCGAGGGCTCTCAACCTGCAGGAGTTACTGTGGGCAGTGTCTTAACCCACAGGGAGAGTCCCCAACTGCAGACCTGCTCCTTGGCTCTTAACCTTGGCTGATATAAAATATTCACCAAAAAATCAGGGAATAGTCACCCTCTCTTTCTGTCACTCCACATTAACTGCTTGCTTGCCAAGTCACCTGCTTGGCTTCCCATAGCAGATCTCAATTTTTTCTACTCATCTGTAACAGAAACAGCTATTGCATGGCAAAGAGTGAATCCCTCACGTCTATTCCCACACACAGATATAGGCAGCGAGTTGCTAAATCAAAATGGAGGGACTGCTGCCATCATGTTTCAAATGTATCCCACTGGCCAAAATAATAAGGAAAATGAATGGTGAGAAACTATTTACAAAGCTAGTTTTCAGTGGAGAGTTTCTGATGACTTTTATTAATTATTGAATAATTTCATGCATTATTAAAGCTTCTCCTGCAGTTTTTACTATCATCAAACACCCTTACAGACTGGAATCAATCGACTGGCACCCTGTGCTCTGGCCTCCCGTGTAAATGGAGTGCTTGTACACAGGTGGAGAGGGAACCTCTCTGCACCAGGGCTTTGCTCTGCTGGCTGCTGTTTCTCCTGCTACCCTGTACCCGAGAAGTTCTTCTTGGATTGTTTCCAGCCACTCTCCTGACCCCACGCAGCAGCACGATGGTCTGTATTCAACTTGAAGCTTGGAGCTGCAAAGACAGGTTGGACAACCCACCCCTGAGATCTGCAGACCAACAGCTTTCTAAAATCTGGTTCCTGATTTTTCAGACTGGGAATCATGTCGATTAGAAACAGAGGTAAGAAGAGACAGAGGGAGGGCCAAAAGAAAGAGCAGTGTGCTGTGAAATGGACCATCTTTCAACCATTTATTAATGAAACATTGTCAAATATACAGACCTACAGACAATGGTTTAGTCATCAATTCAATCGTATTTTTGCTGGCCATAGAAACTGTTGGACTTGTTTCAGGAAAGATTCTGGTGCTTGGAATTCACTAAAGAGACAATCAAAATTAGACTTCAGCTTTCTTTTAATTAGACCAGTCAGACCAGACAATTAGACCAAAACATGTGAAGGCTTCTAATTGCAAGGGGAGTTATAAAAAGAAGATATGCTGTTAATTTTTTCTTAGAAATAGTGATTCTCTGTCTTCACCTTTCAGCTGGAACTACTTACACTCTCGTATGTTTACTTAGCCTCATCTTTGTTATCTGTTTCCACAATGGCCTGGGCAACCATGGTTCTGATCTTATTTCGTCCTTCATCTATAATAACCTCAAGGATAGTAGAGAAATGCATCCTTAATATTAGTATGGAATAAAGTGTGAGGTATCTTTTTAGGCCTTACTAAGTTTTGATGAACATTCATCACCTGATCAACCTTTTTCCAGTGGAGCAGCTACAGACCATAACATATGAGGCAATTGTAGCAAACTTCCATGAAAAATGGATGAGGAATTCCTCCTAGAAATGTGTAACCAGCCCTGCCTTTTACAACGAATCTGCAAGGGAGACAAAGATGCTCTCTCAAATGGAGACTCTGTCCAGGAGTAAATGTGAAGGCAACTTTTTCATATTATCTTTTAGACATTCCAATAATGAGTATTTAATCTTCTGTAAAGACAGATGAATATTGAGTGTAAAAAGTGATATAGCAGTCATGAATATTGAGTGTAAAAGTGATATAGCACTTAAGTGATTCCTGCAACCTGCAGCTCATTCAGGATGTAGGGACTTCATCACAATAGCCACAAGAGACTAAGAATGTAAGGAGAAGCAGTGTGTTGTGTGGGCAATTAATAAAACTGAAAAAAACAGACATACCTGGGGGCATACAAGACCTTCCTCACATCTGGGACTTTTTTGGCTACTTCTAATAACTAATCCCACACATTTTACCTTTACAAACAACAAAGAACAGTGATGCTGCTGAAAAAATCCATTTGCTGAAGAGCACAAATTGTGAGAAACTACCGAAAGTGAGTAAGCCAGAGGCCTGTTTATCGCCAGGTATAGTATTTCAGAGCTAGCTGGAAAGGCCAGAATAGTTTTACGTGACATATAGCCATAGCTTTTCTGGCCATGAATACAAGTCCACGATGTCACAGAATCAAAGAATCCCCTAAATCCAGGTGCTGGAGCACAAGCTAAAGATTACATGATGCGGCTTTTTCACTCCTCACCTAAACTCATGTGGATCTATTGATTTCAGTGGCGGTATTCCTGGTTTATACTAAGAGGTAGGAGACACTCTGCCTTTTTTTCCAAATGCAGTGCAATAGCCCATACTTACCTGGGAGAAAACCTGAAGAGCACTTCATGAAATTCTGTCACTTTTAAAACTTAAAACCCACTCCCAATGTTTGATTAACTATTAATTTAATATATAGTGAAAATTAACGAATCTGTTGTCTTAACAATTTATTCTAGATGTGCTCAAAGTTGGGGATCTTTTCCCACAAGCTGGAATTATCAAACAATTGAACAATCAAATTTTCAGAAAATCAAATCTGTTGTTTGTATGTGTAAGTACTATTAAGGGTCCTAGTGTTTTTCTGTATTCTCTAAAATAATTGGGAACGTCAAGAAGAACCCTCTCCCCTTCCTGAGAATTAATGGCAGTGTTTAGAGAACTGCGAATTTCTCCACTATTTTTTCTGCTACTGTGACCTTTATTAATTTGTGATTTCCTAAAACCTTTCCAATAAAGTGTGGATTCTTGGCTAGAGAATTTAAATCCAGAACCAATAAATTTGCTTTCTGCATGCTGAAAGCACTGCATTAGATATATGGAGCAATACAAATATCTTTAAAAGAATAGCAACAAAAATATTTTCAGTGCAAGCATCCAAAGTGAAGCGATAATGTACATTTACCAGCCCGTTGATGGTATTTTAGACTCAAACCCAAAAATTAGCCTGAGAGAGATGGTGTTTTCAGGCTGCACAAAGCTTTGAAATCTCAGGACTGAAATCTTTTCTGTTTATGTTTTGGCCAGTGTTTCACCAGGTCAGACACTCTTCTTGGGTTTATTGACTTGTATCCAGAAATGTCATTAGCAAAAAAAGCTGAAGTGGATTCTCCCTAGGCCTGACTGACCACAAAGCTCGAGACGTGGTCGCCTTCGCTTCCTCTGCTGCTGGCTCCAGCTAACAGCCCATTCCCACCTACCAGGAGGCATAGGGACAAAATCTACCTAAAGTCAGATTGGTGAATATCTATTGATATCAATGACATTTTGACAAGCCAGTCTGGAAGAGAACCTTCTCCTCTGCCCTCTGAATACTTGAACACATGTTGTAAACTCAATCTATACTGAAAAAACAAATAGCCTCTTAGAGTCCATTATAACCATTATGGCTACTTAGATTAAAGGAGTGCAATAATATTTGTTTGCACAGCTAATCAGTGTTGCAGTCCTTACTAATGTTTCCTGAGTAGTTGCTGTATTGGAGTGTTAATCATGGTTGTTCTGATTATCAGCAATTGTTAATAAAAAAACAACAAAGCAAATACAATAAATACTCTCAAACTGATGTTGAAAGGGAAAAAAAGTAGTGGTCATCATTCCATCAAGTGTTAATATTCATCTTAAATTTTTGAGAGACTGCTTGGATGATACTGGTTTTGTGGGTGTTTTTCTGAAAATAAACAAATCTTTTCAAATAGCTCAAGTTTTCATTTTGAGCTGTGACACTTACTTAAAAGGCATTTTTCACCTCCAGAGCATGGAGCCAGAGCATGGACCTGCTGAATACATCGTGGAGGACAGGACCCTGCTACTGCCTCCACCACCAAACACACCGCTGCCTTCAGCAGCAGTGGATTTGGCCATGCCATTTTGACAGGTGGAGAACCTGATGCAGGTGATTTAAAAAGCAAGCCAAAGGAAGCAGAGGAACTCATAGCTAGTAGTGGGACTACAACGCAGGAAATCCTGGTTCAGGTTCAGGGATGGTAGCCAATGCCATCTCAACACTGCAGTAGTGTGACTGCTGCAGACAACTCATCGTGTTCTTCCTCAGTCCTGGTGCTACAAAACATTTAATGTGTTATTAGGCAAAACATGTTTCAAGCCTGTCATTGATTCAGGGTCTACAGTCTTACAAGCACCATATCTTTGATATTCCTTGTAAGTGGGAAAAATTCCTGGACTCTGTTTTCTCTCCATAGAAACTACAGAATAGAAGCCAATGCAATTAATGAAAAGCACCGCTATCATGTGGACAAGAGGAGGGCATATATTGAGCCCTTTTTTCAGCAATTCAGTGTAATGGGAAATATTCCTCTGTGTGGAGCGCGTGACTGGGGCCAAAGACTGGATTTAATACGTCCACAACCCAGTTATTCCCCCAAGAGAACTGTCAATTCCCAGTGTGAAACAGAAAAGGTGCTGATTATCTGGGCCAAACTCTGCACTTGTTTGTGTCAGATCAATATCCCTGATTGCACTTGCTCCCATGCGACCGTGGGTCAAGTTTGGCCCCGTGTCCTCAGCTCCCTCAGTTGTCTTTGAACCACAGGAACAACGCTTCAAGACGGCTACTTGGGCAATTACTAATGGCAGGAAAATCCACAGCTCCTCTGACATTAAGGCATTGTAAATACTGAAAGAAAAGAAATCTGTGTTGTATTTTTTTTGGCGTACAACGCCTAAAGCCTTATCTCTCATTCTGTCAGGAACCAAGAACTATGTATACAGATGGTGCAATTTATTATGTTCTGTACTGTGACCAAGTGCTGAAATACCTTCAGGAAATCACCAGAAAGCCTGAAAAGCTTTGCCGTCTCTTGTGACTCCAGCTCACTAAAACTATAATTGAATGAGCACAATATTTTAAGCACTGCTTGTTACACAGTAGACTTACAGAAAAGGACGCCATCTTTTTCAGCATCATTACAGAAAAAATATTTGCTGTACAGTTACTGCCTGTATCCAAGGTCATAACGCCTCCGTCTCTCTGTATCTGCCCCTACAAACCTGCCAGATGGGGACAAAGAAATGTCTAGGCTCAATGGGTCTACCTCAGGTGTAACTCGATTAAACTCCACTATGCTGTTCTCATTTGTTAGATGTTCCTGGGCCTGATAGTCCTGACATTTAAACCAGTGTCTGCTGGAGCTGAAATGAATGTAGGTTGGTGTAACGGTGGTACGAAGAGAGAATTTCAGCCCTGTATTGGCTGCAAAGTTAATGTATTTCCATTCCTGCTTCACTGAGCAGATTTTTATGAAACTGTTTATTAAACTTGGCTCAGTGGGTGTCAGAAATACAAAGAAAAACTAAAATCAGTGTCCTCCAACTCATTAATCTCTGGGAGTGAAATACAAACCCTTACCCCAATATTTTGTACAAACCCATTTGCTTACTTCATTCAAAACACTGAAAATAGGACCATTGGCCCAACAGCAGGTGTTTATGGGCATCCTGATACACACCAAGCCCAACTTGCAGCAACAACCACAATTCACAGAGCAGCCGTTTTACTCATCAGCTGCTTCATTGGAAGGGAAACCCTCTTCATCTTCGATTTTCTACTCTTCGTCTTTGATTTGCTCTTCCTTCTTCTTTGTGGTGCCTTGGTATTAGGGGATTCTTTATCCACTTCCCCGCAAGCACTGCTAAACATTTCCACATGCTTTGTTATTACACAGAAACGTGAATGCCACGAAGCATCTTCCCCACGACACCCCAGAGACACCGGGCTGGGGACACAGACCCCATAACTCCCACCTGTCCCAGGACATGGCTCTGGGGCGGGGAGGGAGGGAAACAACAACGAACCAAACAAACAAAAAAAAAAACAAACCACCACCCCCCAAACCACCTGGCTGCAATTTGGGATGAGGCTGCTCCAGGACACGGGGCTGCCGCTGGATCCCTCGCCCTCTCCCTCGGCTTGGCCCCGCTACCGGCCGCGGGGAGGGCGCGATAGGTCCCGCCGGAGCTCCCCGGGGGCCGCCCCCGCTTGGGGCCAGCCTCGCCGGGGCCGAGCGGAGGGAAGCCGCCGCCGGGAGGAGCCCGGGCGGGGAGGGAGAGCGGAGGGGAGCCGGGGAGCTGCCTCCATGGGCTTGAAAAATCACTGCGGCGGCGGCGGCGGGCAAGGGGGGAGATGTAATCCCGGGGCTGCGCTGCCACGCCGCTCCCCCCGCCTACCCCAAACTCCAGTCAACATTATTCTACAGAATGAGAGGCAGGCAGCAGAGGGAGGCCTGGACACCTTTTCTCTTTCAGAGAGGAGCTAATCAAACATTCCCATCAAGCTCCCAGCTCTGTGAAAGGCACATTGCTTTCCCTCCCTTCCTTCCTCCCTCCCTCCCCTCCAGAATTAAAGTTGGGACAGTCGCGCTCCGGGGATGGGTGCGAGCCAACGCCTCTGCTGCCGACACGGGGCTGCCGCTGGATCCCTCGCCCTCTCCCTCGGCTTGGCCCCGCTACCGGCCGCGGGGAGGGCGCGATAGGTCCCGCCGGAGCTCCCCGGGGGCCGCCCCCGCTTGGGGCCAGCCTCGCCGGGGCCGAGCGGAGGGAAGCCGCCGCCGGGAGGAGCCCGGGCGGGGAGGGAGAGCGGAGGGGAGCCGGGGAGCTGCCTCCATGGGCTTGAAAAATCACTGCGGCGGCGGCGGCGGGCAAGGGGGGAGATGTAATCCCGGGGCTGCGCTGCCACGCCGCTCCCCCCGCCGGCTCCGGCAGCCACCGGTGTCCCCCCCAACCACCACCTCCAAACCCCTGCCCCCGCCTCCAAACTTTTTCCACCGCCCTCTCCCCCTCCCCGGGGTGTGAGGGAGCCCCAGGCTCAGCGGTGAGCCCCCGGAGCGGGCAGGCTGCCGGAGCATCCCG